>NW_019175380.1:1225931-1252948 GCF_002260705.1 Seriola dumerili
CGCTGTCATCGGAGGTGTGACATCTGCGTGACAAACAAGACTCTCTCACTGAATTCATTCTGCTTCAATTTCATGTGAACGTTGTGAACACGCTACGATCTGAACTCTGACCTTTGGGGTACACCTCCTTCAGGGGCACCTTGTTGGGGGGAAGGGCTCGGACCACCTGATTGGCTGAGAGCAGACTGACGCAGTTCTGTTGTTTGGCGGCGCTGGACCGAAGCCCTCCTCTGAGGAACGTGTGAGCCCCGCCCTCGCCGCTCTTCATCGCCGACAGGTCAACGGGCCTCTTAAAGCTGTACACCTCGTTAGGAGACTGGACACAAGCAGAGATGGAGAGGAAGATATCACTGAAGACGTTCATTCACCTGACACACACACACACACACACACACACACACACACACACACACACACACACACAGTAGCACATCAGATCCTCCTCCACCTCCTGTCTAAATACACCTGCTCACTTCCTTGTTGCCCCCCCACCTCTGAAACTCTCTCCCACCAGATATTAGATATAAGACATAAGTGAATAAACTTCTTTTACAGCCTCATGTATTATTCTAACTTCTTTTATTTTATTGTCATTTTGCCTTGTCTGTGTATTTGTATGATGACACTGTTTGCTATTGTGTGTTTTTATTGTTTTTATACATAAATAATACATTATAAATACAAATAAATGCATCATTATTATAATTATTATAAGAGTCAAATGGAGAATACAGAGGAAACGAGTCTGTAAACATAGTGAGAGTTTATAAACTCAGAGACCAGATTCTTCTTCTTCTTTTTAATCGTGCAGTCTCAGACTCACAGTCTCATACTGAGTTATAACGTCCAAATACAGAATCTACCGTCGCCTGAAGATTATTAAACTTTAAATTTCTTCAGATTTGGCACAAACATTCACTGGGACTCAAGGATGACCTGATTTGACTTTGGTGGTAAAAGGTCAAAGGTCAAGGTCACAGCGACCTCAGAAAACACTTTTCAGCCATTACCTAAGACTTTGGACCAATGGTTAATGAGTGTGACTGTGGATAAACAGGATGTGACCTGTGGAGCCGGCAGACCACCACCAGGAGGAGATTCTAGTTTCTTTTTGTTATTTTATGCTACTGTGAGCTTTTATCATGAAAGGTTCTGACAGGAAGTTCTAAAAGGTTCTGTTGCTTGCTCTGAAACAGCGGAGAGTCGATGTGTGTTATGTGATGTGATAAAAATAACAGCAGTTCAGTCAGACGTATAATATGTGACTGTGGGCCACAGAGCCACAAATTAACATTTCATTTTTGTCAATCAATTTCTTATATTAGTGATTGATTATGATCTGACCCCCGCAACCAGGAAGTGTGATCCATGTCGCTGTGGAGCGACAGGGTTAAACACTCAACTGCCTTCCCGCCCTTCAGCTGCTGCTCACCAAAACGTGACTTTACATTATGATGGAAGACAACGTTTTAAACATGTCAGATGATGACGTCATCTTCTCTGAACCCACAGTTTTCACCTCGTCTTATTTTGACTCTCACCATCAGGTCGGGGAAGCCGACGACGACCTGAGCGAAGGAGTCGGTGTCGGCCAGTAAACGGTTTGGTGAAACGATCTTCTGGTCCAGGGCGGCACTGAGGTTCTCGCTGGGCAGCTGCTCACATGACAGCATCTGGGGTACGGACACGTCACCTGGGGGGGGGGGGGTGACATGTTACCATCATTAAACAGAGGACACCTGTGTGGACAGTCAGTGAGCTCACGCCTCGTATTTCCTCTCGAGATCACAGTAACGTCACGAGCGGCTCAGTCATTACAGAGTCATGTGACCTCTGTGGACCGACTCACTCACGTCTCATTCTCACCAACTGTGACACAGAGTGACATGAATGTTTGATATTGATTGGAACAGCTGACAGATTAGCTCAGAGGTCTTTGTGGAGGAGGACATATGGCCGCCCGGAGCACCGGTCTATTTCCCTGAACGTCCATCTGCCTGGTTCGGTGAACACGGCTGACACCACGTCTCCACAGAGCGGAGGGCAGATCGTGACAGACGAGTTCACCCTGAACATCCTCCCTCTTATAAATGTACCTGAACCGGCTCCGTGGCCCGAGCTGACCGGGTCCTCGCTGACGCTGTGGAGCTGACACACTCCAGAGTCCTCAGCCGCCATGTGCACGGGCTTGGTCAGCAGGAACTTCCTGTTTAGAGAGAACACACCATGTCATGTTATAATTATCAAAAGGCCAGAGAGAGACAGACAGACAGAGAGACAGGGAGGGAGAGAGACAGAGAGAGAGAGAGAGAGAGAGAGAGAGAGAGAGAGAGAGAGAGAGAGAGAGAGAGAGAGAGAGAGAGAGAGAGAGAGAGAGAGAGAGAGAGAGAGAGAGACCGAGAGAGAGACCGAAAGAGAGAGAGACAGAAAGAGAGAGACAGAGAGACAGAGAGAGAGACAGAGAGAGAGACAGAAAGAGAGAGAGAGACAGAAAGAGAGAGAGAGACAGAAAGAGAGAGAGAGACAGAAAGAGAGAGAGAGACAGAAAGAGAGAGAGAGACAGAAAGAGAGAGAGAGACAGAAAGAGAGAGAGAGACAGAAAGAGAGAGAGAGACAGAAAGAGAGAGAGACAGAGACAGGGAGGGAGGGACGTCACATCCATCACGTACTTGTTGGTGTTGCTCTCCACCAGCAGCCATCGGTCCTCTGCCACGAGGAAGACACACTTCAGGTTGATGGGCAGGGAGATGGAGTGAACCCGGCCCTCCAGCACATCCAGCACCTCCAGCTGGTTTCTGCACAAACACAGACACAGACTGATTCCTCTGATGTCACAGTCTGACTGAGACCGCTGAACGGCGCTGTGGACGATCCGTCTTACCCGTCCTCCTTATAGAAGAGGAGCCAGTTCTTGTGAGAGAAGTCACGGCACATTTTATGTCCTCCCTGTAAAAAACCGTCAAAACACACGACACACACTTAGACCTCAGTCCTCGGGACGTATCGCTCAACCGCTTGAAGACTCATCATCAAACACAAACATGTCAAAGTGGAAACATGGGACAAAATAACTCTTTGTCTCTGTCTGTGGAGACGCTGCAGCCTCTGACCTGCGGCTCCTTGCTGCTCCACCAGTTGGAGGTTCTGGTGGAGGGCGGATCCGAGTCCGGAGACAACATGAGCCTCCGCACGGCGCCGGTCACCCAGTCCAGATGGAGCACCGTGTTACTCTGGTGAAAACACAGACAGAGAGACAGTGATGAGACTGAACAGGCTCACACCTCCACACAGCAGGGCGTTGTTATTGTTATTTTACTTAATGCAATAAATGGCCATCCTGCATGGTGCTTTTATTTTGAAAACGTCCTCTATTAATGGCGAAGATATTTTGCTCCAATAAATTTATTCCAAACTTACAAATGTTAAGTTGTTATTGAAATGATTAAACACTGATGAACTCTTAGTGCTTCATATTTCACTGTAATTTATTACTTTACAACAAAGACTAATCTAACTTTAAGATTCGCTTTTTCCCCCTCGGTGGTTTTCAGCTCGTTATCTGAAGCAGATGATTTTAGTCGCAGGACGTCTGGATCTGAAGTTCTCAGAGGAACAAGCTGCTCAGCTGCAGCTGCTGGAGACGTCCTGCCCTCTGTCTCTGAAGAGTGTCGCTCAGTCTCTGATATTAAAGTGAAACTGTTTTATTCAGAGTTTCTACTGGTTTACTCCCCTGGTGTGTTTGAGAGGAGGACGCCTCTGTGGATCGTTCAGCTGCTGCTAAAAACCTCACTCAGGTTTCACTCAGACCCTCGTGAGGAGGTGGTCTCGGTCCGGTCCCAGACGAACTCTGACAACGCCCTGAGTCCAAGCCCTGAACACTGAGCTGCCAACAGAGGGCGCTCCTCTCCAGATAACCCCCCCCCTCTGGATCAGACTGCTGATGTGCAGTTAACTCCAACTAATGTGAACACTTTCATTCAATTCAATTTAGATAGGCTTATTGTCTGGATGTGCTTCTGTGTGTGTGTGTGTGTGTGCTTCCTTTATTCATATCAGATGAGCGGTAGGATATCTCAGTGTGTGTGTGTGTGTGTGTGTGTGTGTTGGCTAAACTGTGCAAAAGGCTTTCGTTTGTGACGCACCAGGCTTCATCTTCAATTGAGTTTTATGAGAAGGAGCCACAGGGGAGCTGGCCCCGGCCCCAGCCGCCCTGCTTCACGCTAATGGTTTCCTTATGGCCTCCCGTCCCCGACACACACACACACACACACACACACACACACACACACACACACACATCACTGCAGCGAGGAGTGGTGGAGCCACTCGGAGACAGAGAAACCCCATTTCCTGATTCTAAACATGTACAGACTCTGGAAGGAGTGAGCACACGTGTACGTCCCTGCATGTGCATGTGTCCTGTGACAGGCTTCATTCAGCGTGTGTGAGTGTGTGTGTGTGTGTGTGTGTGTGTGTGTGTGTGTGTGTATGTGTGTGTGTGTGTGTGTGTGTGTGTGAGTTAGGGGAAGCTGCTATGTCTGTTATGTTTGTTTTAGCACGCCCCTGAACGCAGCATCATTATATTTGGGTACGGTTACACAAGTAAGTAAGCGCCTATAAGAAGATGCATTTGCGTGTGTGTACAGTGTATATATATATGTGTGTGTGTGTGTGTGTGTGTGTGTGTGTGTGATAGTTTCCCTGATTTCCCCGGAAAGCCGTTTGACCTGTGCGTGAACTTCATGTTGTCTGGACCTCTTCACTTTTAGACAGACGTAACACGATCCATCACAGAGGTATTTTTAGAAGTCCTCCTCTTGCCTAATCTGCAGCAGCTGTGAAGTGTTCTGGTCGGAGACGTAGCTGCTAACACGCATTGTTCTTGTCTGACGCTCGGCTGTCACAGACCGGGGTCTTACGGGGTGACAGAGTCAGCGGCAAAACAACATCTTAACCACCGACCACTTGAAGAAAGTTGTGCTGCGATATTTTAAATCTGTGAGGAATCTGTGGTCGTCCTCGGTTACGGAAAAAAACAAACAAATGCCAGTGTTGTGGAAATGTCACGTTACATGTTTAACTAGCCAGTAAACGAGGACATGAGACAAAGAGAGACAGGACTCTCACTCCTTTGTGACAGTTAGTGTGTGTGTAGGTGTGTTTTATTACATAATACTGAGACTATTTACAACTTCCCCCTCACTCCACGTTGTTCTTGTGCGGTGTTCCACATAACTCAGGATTACAGCTGACATTTACAGTATTTATGTTTTCTCCTATGAGCCAAAGTGATGATACCCACTATCACTCCCACCTCCGCCATAAAGCTGCAACCTGTTCTTTTCTCTTTAATACCTCTGCTGTCTCTACACTGAATTATAGGACATGTACAGTACGTCTCTGCATGGGGATGAGCTGATTGTTTTCAAGTCCTGGTCAAGCTAGTTCCTCCAGTGTAAAGGTCTGTGTCCATGTGTAGTGTGATTATAGATCAGCTCTAGCTTCTATATTAATACTGTGAAAGTATCAAAGCCTCAGTCCACAGAGAAATGCACACAGCCTGTATTCAGAAACTGAGCCTTAAAACCAGCCGTCAGGACTTCTGGAACTTTGTGATGTCACAACAAAGCAGTCACCAAGCCCCGCCCACCTGGACCCACCATCCAAACCTTGCAGGATTTGGTTTCTCTGAGTGTTTTTACCTGAAATCTGCTATATTTTTATTGGATCACTCAGAAAACAGTCAGCCAATCAGAAGAGAGGCTCAGAGCTGATTGGCTTCATGAAAACAATATACCTCCATCCCTGGCTGTTGTCAGTGTAGAGGCATAATAAAACTGGAGTTATTAGACACCCTCACCTGTCATAGCGTGATGTCATAACAAAGACTCACAGGTATCCTGACCTACCTGGTGGCCAGGTTTGTTCTCCCCCGCCCCCCGACAGTCCGTCCACATCCCACTTCAATAAACGGGCAGTTTCCTGACTCTTAAAGAACAAGTCCATGTGTGACGGAGCGTTTCTTTAATATCATCAACTTCCTGTTCAGTGACTCTGCTGTGACAGCAAACGTTTCCCAGGGGGGGTAAGCTTGTCTGTGTGTGTGTGTGTGTGTGTGTGTGTGTGCCAACCTGCTCCTCGTGCAGCACCACCTGTCCATCCAGAGGACTCCCCAGAGGAGCTATGGTGACGAAGGGCTGCCAGACGCCGCTGACGGTCCTGGGGAAGACGTCGTAGAGCTCCATGCAGTGGATGGTGTCTCCGCGCTCCTTCATGGAGAACAGGGACACCGGGTTACACGTGGCCACGTACAGCATGTCTGCAAAACACACACGCACACACAAGGTTGGATCGTCAATGTCTCTTATATAAAATGAGACGACAACTTGACATGACAATGAAAAAATAACAAATGAAGGTTTTTCTTTTGTCCCTGATAAATACATTTGTGATTATTAAATGATTCTGACCAAAGTTCAGAGGGTCAATATAAAGACGGACGGTATCACAGTGATATCTGGGGTCTCTGTTGATTCTTCCTCAGGTTGTGTGAGGTTCTATATCCATCTATAGTCAGTGTGTTACCTGCAGTAGATTCAGATCAGAGAAGCAGCAGGAGAACAAACAAACAAACAAACAAACAAACAAATAAACAACGCTTAACACCAGTTTAAGTGTACGCTTTATTTTGAAATGTTTTACTGCTTTATCTGCCGTCAAACAGACCTTTACTTTGGAACTAGTAAGTGAACCATTGAACTACTGTATTACTACACACCAGAGCAGCTGCAGCGCACATCGTATCACTCCGCAGATCAGCTGTTTGAGTCAGAGCTAAGCGTAGGAACACAGTCGTTCAATGGTTGAAAAATGTAGTTCCAAAGTAAAGGGCTGCTTGATGACGGATAGTGATGACATTTTTCAACATAAAGCGTAAACTTCCACTAATATATATATTTTTTTTTTAAGTGGTTAAAACAGGTGTTTTTGAGGCTGATGAGAGCCAATCAGGAGAGACCGTGTCTGTGTCATTGTTTACAATGGTCTCAGTTTCTGTCCGTCCAGACCAAAACACAACCCCAGAGTTTTCGAAAGTCTCAGTTTTCCAGGCTTGAAAACCAGAGGAGGTGAAGAGGAGTAGTGTGGACATAGCCTCAGCTTCTGTGCTGGTGCTCCTGCTGCTTCTATAAACTGAATCTGTCTATAGATAAATACCTCACACACCCTGAACCGTCACTTTAATTCTTCACAGACATACAGTATGAGCCTTTACCTCTCTTTGGGCAAAGATGGCGTATTTTACTTTTATGGAAATCTGCGAAGGCTCCATCTGTTTCTCTGCGGCTTGAGGAAGTCATGGTCTTTATTTGATTTAGTTTATATTATTATTTCATAGTTTATATTTAACTCTTGTTTATGTCTTTCTGATTTGTGATCACTGACACTTAATTTGTTGTGTTGTTTCCAGCTAAACATTCAAAGGCCGTCCTCTCACACACACACACACACACACACACACACAGTGAGAGTCTACAGTCCCCTCCCCCGACCACTCTATCCGTAGATATTAGATCACTCCTTGGTTCTAGACTTAGTTCAATGGAAGATTTCCCTACATGAACACAAAACAATGATAGTTGGTGTGTGTGTGTGTGTGTGTGTGTGTGTGTACCATCTTTGGTGGTGACATCACAGATGATGTTGACTTCATTCATGGGAAGCTGCCAGTGGGTTTTCTCCTCACTGAAACTCAAAGCCCTGCTCTCCTGCCTGTTGCAGGGGTAACCCTGTACACGCAGAAACACGGGGCCCTGGAGACACAAGACACAGTGTTACTACAGCACGCACGCACGCACGCACGCACGCACGCACGCACGCACGCACGCACGCACGCACGCACGCACGCACGCACGCACGGTGACTGTGTTATAGCAGCTGGTTTATGTTTTCATTTTTGTCCTCCAACTGCAGAAGTTGCAGAAACACATGAAACTCCTAAAATGGCTTTATGGCGATACTGAAAACAACATGTATCTGCCTCTGAGCCGGAGCCCGAGCTGAAACACAACAGCAGCTGTGGTCGGTTTAAACTCGGGTCATAGTTTTGCAACGACACAGCAAATACAGAGTTTCTGGCACAGAGCTGGAGGCAAAACAATAACTGTTGGTAACACGAGGAGCGGTTTGAGTTTGTGCTCGGCCGACCACAGCAGAGAAGAATGTTGTTCTACTGCTGTCTTTGTCTTTGTCTTGCCAAGTAAATGAAAGTAAATAAGAAAACAAAGTTATAGTGAGTGAGGCTGACTGTAAACAGATTATCATTAGAGAGGCGGGGGTGTGTGTGTTTACCTTGATGTCTATGGGGTGTGTCTCCGTGGGGCAGAGCAGTTTGCGGCGAGCGTTGCCACCTTGGTTTATTGTCCAGTATCCCGTCATCTTCACCTCGGGCAGCGGCAACCTGAAGGTGAAGGTCACATGGTGACAGCCGCCTGGTGAGACCTCAAGAAGTTCAACACACTGAAATCTGAATTCACTATATGAACATCAGTGTTTTTGTGTGGTTGTCGTCTTAAAAGTGAAGCTTCCTGCAGCTTCCTGAAGTTCCAGTTTGGAAAGTGACGTCACTGTTTCACATCCTGTTGTATTAAAATGAACTGGTGTCATTAGGGGATCAACATGGCCGCCACAGCAAGATTTCAGATTGAGATTATTTGATCCCACCGTCTCTTTATACGGGTAAAACCAATACATGCGTGACGAGTGTCTATACGTGTGTGTGTTTGCCTGTGTGAGTCCAGATGTTTACTGGTCTTCCCATGAATCACAGCTGGATTACAGCCACAGTCTTATTGGCTGCAGGTGGGAATGAAAGATGCAACACAACCACAAAACAGAGAGATTCCAGGAGGATAAAACGGTCGGACGATGGATCGTCCTCCAACCATAAATATTTCTATGAATGGAAAAGCGGCGAGACACATAAGAGAAACTGTTTCTTGTTTCCCATGTCCAAAATTGGAAATCAAGAGGCAAAATATTTGCTTTTATGTATACAAGATGTTGTGGGCAACGCAGCGAGTCCGATATATAAACAGTTCAAGATGCACTTTAAATCACTGAGATACAAAGAGCCAGTGAGCTCAGATGGTGCAAGTGCAGACATAATGGAAGAGATAATCTATACGATCAGTTATGTGACTGTTCAAGGAAAATACTTGTTTCTGCTCTGCTCCGTTCTCAAGACTTGACTTGAGATGTTTATGAAACTGAATTTATGAATGTGATAAATCAAAATAAAACCACAGGAGACAGAAGAAACAAATATTTTCCTTTATTTAAAAGCCAAAGCTGCACATGATGAGAACACGTAGTGGGAATTAGAAGCTTATCTTTCCCTTATAGGAAAGCTGAGGTAATGTGAGTGAAGTCAACAGCCATTAATTTAACACTTGAAGCAGCGAGACTTCATGGAAGCCTCATGGAAGTTTAGTCTAGTCTGAAACTGGTCGACCTCAAGCATGTCAGGACGTCATTCAAGTTACAAATTCTCTACAATCAGTGAACGATGTGTAAAAGGTTCAGTCTGAGCAACAGCAGCTCCACACGGGTTCTCCACAGAGAGGTTACGGTTCTACCCAGAACCCCAGCGCTCTCAGGAGCCGCTCTCTGAAGCTGCTGACAGTAACATCAAGAACCATCCACACAAAGAAGCCACTTCAGAAGAACAAGTCTGGAACCTTCGGAGGGTGAAAAATGTAAATCATGTGTTTTGTTTGTTAGCCTTAATTTCTAAAATACGGATTGTCATTTTTATCTTCTATAAATCTATAAAGAAAAATCAACTTTCTGTGAGTTAATTCTGCAAAAAAGGAAGCTTCAATTTGTTTTTGTGATGGTTGATTAAGTGCTTGTCACATACTATCTTATCTTTACAACGTTTGTTGAGATAACGCTGAAGCAAATACAACTTCTGATACAATTAAAATCCCTGCGGGGGCCGGCTGCACAAAACAGTTTTCTCCTTAAGTCTGACACTTGAGTTTAATTCCTCCTCAGCTGAGGGAGGTACTTAAGGGTGCTGCACTGAATCTCTTAAAAGGTTTCCTTAGTTAAGGAAAAAGTTAGTTAATTACAGCCGTAACAGAGATGCTACAGTGGTAAAGCTCTACTGTTTCCATGGAGACCATATGTTTGCGGACATTAGCCTGTGATACCTGTTATCATTAAAGGAGTGAGTAATGTAGAGTCAGGTCATCGTTAAAGGTGCCCATCGGGTTCTGGTTAAACTTGGTCGTGCTGCAGTTTAGACGGAGTCGGAGGTGCCTCAGGTTTTATCCTTAGTTTGGTTGCTAAGGTACGGAAGCTGAGAAAGGCCAAATATTTTTATTATCTCGTTATCTCGAGATGATGAAGCTCGTTATCCCGAGGTAACGAGATATTATCGGGAGGAAACGATTTGGACTGAACCTCGACCACTACGTCTCGAGTAATACGCAGTCCAGATAATCTGCACTTTCATTCGGTAACCATGACGACCATGTGACTGAAATAGTCCATCCAATAATCCAATGATAATGAGATAAAAATATATTTGCGAGTATGTCCTTTCTCAGCTTCCGTACTAAGGTCTTCTGTGCGACAGTTTAACTGACTTTGTAAGACCAAGATAAGGAGAACACTTAAATACTTTAGTGAACATCTAAAGGAAACCTGAAGGAGAAGACTTAAGTGCTGCCGTTTTTCATCTTAAGGAAAATCTTAACCTAAGGCGTTTTGTTTTGTGAGACCGGCCCCTGATAACAGACGGTCGCTGCCGCACAAATCACGTTACGGCGCTTTAACACGATTAAGCCGAACGCTCTGATTGATTCCAGTGTAACTCTGAACCAAGAAAAATGTCTCTCCAATGAGGATTCTACTTCGTATTCTGTGACGTGTGTCTGTATGAGCCTTTAGAGTGTGAGTGTGTGTGGGTGTGTGTGTGTGTGTGTGGGTGTGTGTGTGTGGTCCTAGCATCTTCCTAGCAGCCTTACTCCTTAGCCAGCTTGACAGAGCTGGGCTTGGCTCCGATGGGAATCCCGTGCTTGTGCAGCGCTTCGATCAGAACCTCCCTCGTGTCTTTGTTGTACGAGTCGAAGTCGAAGACGTTTCTCACCACGTTGGCCAAACCCTCGCCTGGGAATTTCTGTTGGGAGGGAAAGACGGGCGGGAGAAAGACGGGTGGGAGAAAGAGGGATGGGGAAGGAGGGGGAAGATGGAGGGAAGACGGTCAGAATGTTAATATGATTCACAGTTCGTCAACAGGTGAGTCAGGTGACATCTGGACGGTAACTCGTCTTCAGACTCTGACCACAACACTGACACCAGCCTGCAGCATGTGTTACTGTGTCTGTGATAATATTAGAGAGTAGGGCCCGACCGATATGGATTCTTTGGGGCCGATTCCGATTCCGATATTTGGGAATAAAAAATTCTGATAGCCGATATATCAGCCGATTAAATTTTTAAATTTTTAAATTTAAAAAAAGACGAAATACCTGTCTTTGATGGCTTGAATATAGTTCCAAACACTTGTTACAAAGATATAAATTGAAGGGAGAACATTTTACTATTTTCAAATGCTTTTATTATCAGAAAGTGTGTAGAACAAGCAGCATATGAACAACTGTAGCAGCTCCATTTTTGACGCTCCCGTTGCTAAATCGCGTCAAGCTCAACAGAGTAGATTGCACCAGACAGGAAGTCAAACACATTATCAAAGTAAAACACTTCCGCCCCCTTTCAAAATAAAACACAACACGCACGTCATCTAACTTCACATCAACATTATGTATCAGAGCGGTTGAATTTAACAGAGTGGCGACATCAAAAGCTGTCGCCACTCTGTTAATATCAACCGCTCTGCACTGTATCAAGAGCAACGATCTCGCGTACGTTCCGTATTCTCGCGTGAATACGGCTGGCTCGCAAGGCAGCGCTGCGCTGCCGTAACACGTCCGGTGGGGATTGACGCGGGGCTGAGGACGGAGCAAAACCGCGACGCTGACGTTCCGCGGCGCTGACGGCCGGAAATAAATCTTCACTATTTCACTCTGATGCGGTGTGACTGTGAAGCGTGACATGAAAGCATTCGGAGCGTCCTCTACTGGATGCGTAACACAAGGACATTATTTCTAAGAAAAATACCATATTACCTGCATTTTATTAGTGAAAAATAAGTGTAAACATCGGCGTCAATTGGCCAACTTTTGGCCGATTACCGATTATTCTCTAATGGCTATAATCGGCCGATTAATCGGCCGGCCGATTAATCGGAGAGATACTGGGTTATAGTGTCTCAATAGTCTGTGCTGTACAGTTATTATGATGATACGCTGGTAAACAGGCGCAGAGAGAGGGAGATATCTTTCATAACGTCTGAAGATGAAAACCAATTACACATTTACATCTACCAACTCCATATACTTGCAGCACCTTCGTGGTCCACCAGTGGGTCCCGGCCCACGGGTTGGGAACCACAGGTCTAAATGAAAGATTATGAAATCTCATGTGGGTGAGAGGCTTTTTAAAAAGCTGTTTTCATTTTTAAAAAGACACAATGCTCGTAATGACTTCACGGCCCCTGATCCTGGGGCCATTATCAGACCCATAATTGCACTTTAACACCTAAATATTACAATGAACTGACACTGTTAAGTTCTATAAATTGATGCAAAAATCGATAACAGCCTCACCCCAGCTGGTATTGATCTGAGCCCCCAGATACCACAGAGGTGCATTCAGGACCAGATGTGAAGTGGTAATTAAGGGCGAATGTCGACTCCTGCCTCGAACAGGACAATTCAGACTTCGACTCAATTGTCCTGCACCTGTCCCGCTCCTCCATACGTCAATACTGCTGGTGATTAATGGCCGGAGTGGGTGGCCAGTGGGGAAATCAAACATAAGGGCTCGTCCCTGTGCACCGGGTTATTGATCTAGCTCCAATCGTAATCTCACTCTTCTCTGAGAACCTGACGTTATTTCTTCTTTCTCTAAAGAACCACAGAGCCCGAGGAAGGCACGAGACGACACAACCACGACATCTAAACACCTTCAAAATAAGAGAGAAGAGTGTGTTCATGTAGACAGCCTGTGCCACACACCGTTCATCTGGAAACGAACCAAGAAGAATGGTACTAACTACTTTTATCGATACTGCTTATGGATCCGGTTCTTTATTGGTACATGAATAAATGAAGACCAGAATTAACATGCTGCTTTATTTTCTCAATCGTATTCGATTAGCATTCTTGAGTAACAAACTTCAACAGCGTTGAACTAATCACTATTATAGAACGATTTTGAAACAATGGAAATGTAAAATAAATGTAATACACAATGATTCACTACAGGACTTTTCTTTGACAGTATTTTCACAGTGCAGTTGTCCCCCCCCCCCGAGGCAGGAGGACACTCTCATGCATTATTGAAGCATGTCGTGCTGCAGGATTATGGACACAGCGTCTTTATAAATTATTGATAAAAAATAGTCTGAGATCAAATCTGAGAAAAGTGTTGCGTCACATGAGTTCCCCTCACCTGCAGGTGTTTGACGATGTTGACCACCTCTCGGGTGGAGTAGGGGTAGGTGATGGTGCCCTGGTCGGCCATGGACCGCAGCTCTCCGAAGGCGGCCACCAGTTTCTGCAGCGTGGCATCGGGAACGTCGGGGCCGTACTGTTTGAGCATCGCCAGCTCGGCCTGGGGCTTCGGGTTGTCCACGGCGTGGCAGCTGAAGATGTCACCTGTAAACACACCCACACGATTCTACCTGTGCAGTGATAAGACTTTACTGGGCTCTGCAGCAATAACATCTTCTGAAATAGTCTTTTAAAAGACTCCAGTTGACTCAGAGCTGTGCTGCTGGACTTTTCACTGAAACAAGGAAGAGGGATCGATTCACCCCGGGTTCATCTTCACTCCACTGGCTCCCAGTATCTTTTAGAGTAGATGTTAATGTTCTTTTAATTGTTTTTGTGGCTCACATTGCCGATTATCTGTTGTTTTATAATCCTTCACGAGCTCTCAGATCCTCTACTGTCAGGCTTTTAAATACACACAAGTTCACGCACAAGAAAAGTAGTTTTTCTCTTTTTAATTCAGAAGGAGACGGAACATCATCTGACAGCAACTGTCTCATTTACAATGTCCAATCCTGATTTATCTAAATTGCTTGGTTATTTTTTATCATTATCATTATTTATTGATCTATTTTTCCTTGGACAGGACAGTGAAGAGTGTCGGGAAACGGGGCAGAGAAGAGGTGAGAGAAGGAGCTTATTAAATAAAGAAGGAGAGTGTTCCTCTGTGGAAGGACGTGTGTGTGTGTGTGTTTGTACCTAGAGCTCCAAAGAAGTCGTTTCCCAGGAAAGGAAAGCCCGGTCTGTTAGCCAGCACGAGCATCCTGAAGTCTGGATGCATGACGATGGCGTTGGGTCTGCTCTTGGCTTCACGTGGATCTTTGGAGGAGAGACAGTCGCAGTTAGCTCATGACACATCACAGCGGGCAGCCTCACTTCGTGTTTCTGCCTCTACCTTCTCTTTAGCTCGTCATGTTTTGACTTGCTTTGTGTCACTGAGTCTCTGATTGCATCAGGAGCTCTCAGAGTTTGTGTTTATGAAGTCTCGAGGTCGTGTTTGCATTCCTCTGGGAGGAAGAGCCTCTCAGGAATAGAGAAGCCGTCAGCTGCTGGTGTGATTACGTGTTAGAATCCACTGGTACCTGTCCATAAAGGCTTTTATCCTAAGCCTCCTTTAGTGTCCTGCATCTGATGTTTTACACATGTCCGTCTTCCAGGACACCCAATCCTCAGCTCGTCCGTTTAATGGTCCCGCTTGTGTCTGCTCGCTGCATCTGGGACGTGTCTGCTGTCAAGGTGTTAAACCCTCTGTGTGTGTGTGTGGGTGTGTGTGTGTGTGTGTGTGTGTGTGTACCTGAGATGATCCTGCGTCCGTCGGCCAGGATCATTTCTCCGCTCTCCACCAGTGTTTTGAGGATGCAGGTGACGTTTGTTGGAGCTTTATCGGCCTCGTCAATCACCAGTATGTGACCCAGTTTCACTGCTTTCACCTACACAAACACACACACACACACACACACACACACACACACACACACACCATCTGTTTAAATGTATGATAACAGTGAGTGTTCATTAGTTAGACAGGAGAAACAGCGTTACAGAGATAGTCACAGACGTGACGCAGACTGAACGTCGGACTTCTTTGTAAATACGCCGCGCTCCCACATCTCAGCAGGTCGCTCTGTGAGTCTGTTATTATAACTGCTACAAAGAATGACCAAAAATATGTAAATACATTCCACTTCCCTCAAACTGGAATTTCCCTTTAAAAGGTCCTACATACGCACTGTGCACCATCACAGGTGTTTTCACTTAGTTTGATTAATTAGGCCACAGGACGTGTGTGTGTGTGTGTGTGTGTGTGTGTGTGTGTGTGTGTGTGTGTGTGTGTAACATGACTGGAGCCCTGTTCAATCCTATACAAACAGCATGTGTTCTACAGTTTCCTCTGTCTTTGGGTCGGTGTGCGTCATGTGACACTGCAACACCAGGTGTGGCCACTGCACTAACATGTAGTTATTTCTTCTTCCTTGGTGTGTGCAGAGTGTTGCTCGCTGCCCTGTCGCACCTGTCGTCTATGTCCTCCTCCCTGTCACACAGATCTTCTTTCACCTCATGCGAATCTCTTCATAACTCTGCCCACCTCTGAGCAGCTGTGTGTGTGTGTGTGTGTGTGTGTGTGTGTGTGTGTGATTAACTGACCAGAGGTGAGTCCTCGTACGTGATGATGCCATCTCGGACTGAGGGCTGCAGGGTCAGAGTCTGGACAGTCGTATCTCTGTGAGGGGGGGGGAATGTAAATGTTCCGTTATAATAACTCAAATTCAACATTTGCTTTCATTTATTTAGAGTTTAAAAATACACACACACACAGACACACACACACAGGCCAGAAAACAAAACATAAGCATCTCCCCAACAACTTTGATTCCCTGTGGCTCCCAAAATTATCACTCCCTCTTTCTCTGAACATCTCCCACCTACCAGCCCCCCCCCCCATCTCTCCTCGATATCCCACAGTGTGACCCAGGAGCTGTCCTAGTTTCCCTCCATCTCTGCTGCTTTTCTGAGCCACATCTCTGTAGGTTTTCAGTAACGGCTCCCAGAAGCCACATGCACAGATCCTCCTGCCTCGGCCCCGCTCTAATATTAGCTAACCAGGCCACATCCACGCTCAGCTCCACTTCGACTTTCACAGGACTTTGACATTTTTTACATCAGTTCTTCGGGTTTGCACAAGTGATGACTTTTACTGGCGTTCTGTTTGCTGCCGATCTCCCATCAGAGTCATTGACACGCAAAACATCGCCTCCTTATTAGTGCAGGGATCGATACGAGGCCCGTCTCTGTCTCCGATTGATCTGAGTCACGTTCAATAGTAAGGCTGATTTCACACCACGCTGTGCACGAGCAGCTCTCTGACCTAATTTTCCCCAAGTGTGATGATGTTGAGTATTTATAGAAGCAGTGAACCCGACCGACTTAACAAGGACTTCTTCAAAAATGCTTCTTCTTTAGTATGGGCATGTGAGGTCCTTGTTCTGGTCAAGGATGGCCTAATTTACTGAGGACCAGAATAGTTTTTCATACCCTTAGATGGAAAGGATAAAGCTGGGGGGGGGGGGGGGTAAGAAAATGAATTGAAAATTAAAAATATATTAATACTGTGAAAGTATCAAAGCCTCAGTCCACAGAGAAATGCACACAGCCTGTATTCAGAACCTGGGGCCAGCTGCACAAAACACCTCAAGTTTCATCCTTAATGTTTCCTTAATGTTCACTTAAGTATTAATGGTTTTCTCCTTATCTTAGTCCTATACTTAAGGAATCGCTTAAAGCAACTTAAACTGTTGCACAAGACACTGAATGTAAAATCTCTTTCCCTGCTGCAAATGCCTTAACGTTTCTCCTCAACTATGGAAGCCTTTTAATCGATTCTGTGCAACACCCTTAAGAAACTCCCTCAGCTAAGGAGAAATTAAACATTAAGTGCCATTACTTAAGTTGAAAACTTAAAGTGTTTTGTGCAACTGGCATCAGCCTTAAAAACCAGCTGTCAGGACTTCCTGTAACTTTGTGATGTCACAACAAAGCAGTCACCAAGCCCCGCCCACCTGGACCCACCATCCAAACCTTGCAGGATTTGGTTTCTCTGAGTGTTTTTACCTGAAATCTGCTATATTTTTATTGGATCAGTCAGAAAACAGTCAGCCAATCAGAAGAGAGGCTCAGAGCCTCCTCTCTTCTGATTGGCTCACTGACCTGTTGTTACTAGAGCTCCAGAGAGAAGCCTGAGAGAGGAGATGTAAAACTACACTGAGATGGTTTTTATATCTTCTGATGGATCAACACTTCAGATAAAACACAGAAGAAGAAGAAACATGGAGCTTTAAACACAAAAATAATCAAACATCCCTCGACTGATGATTGATTATGAACTTTTGATCTATTCTGCAGCTGGTGACTCATACATGAATACATAAGACGGATTCTCATGAGCTGTCTGAATGAAGCTGAACTGAAAAGAGTTTGGAAGAAGATTTTCAGAGAAAGTCTGAGACGCTGATGAAGAATGGAAAAAGTCTGTCAGAAGATTTTCTGTTTAACAGAAGTAGGTACATGATACTCTACTGCAGCGTCTGGAGTGGATCAAAAGGCTGAAACAGGATTATAGAAGAGAACCAAGCCCACAGTGACTGACGGTTCTCCCTAATCTGACTCATTTTTTCTGGCTCTGGGTGAAGAGGGAATGTGACACGTTCAGTGGAGACGAGTTGACTGTCCTCACCTGTGGAGCTGCAGGTATTCTCTGGGCCTGTTCAGCAGGTGCAGGAACCGGTCCACTATCTTATTCTTCCCCACGCCCTGTGGAAGGATTGAAAACAAGACACGCAGTGAGATAAAGAAATGAATCTTTCTGTTTCAGTAAAGACAGATAAAGAGGTGTGTGTTCCCTCTGACAGCGAGAGCCGAGAGCGGCCCTTAGTTTGGACGGCTCTGCGTTCTGACAGGGGCTGTTCTCTGGGACTCCCACTGGCTTCCTGCGGAGCCTGCCTCTCCCGGATGTGCCGCTGAGTCTCTGGGCCGGATCGTCAGACGTCCAGTAAACTGCTCTGACAGCTCCTAATGCCTCAGCGTCAGGCACTCTGATTTGCAAATAGCTTCTCTCCCACTCGAGTCTCTCACAAACAAACACACACAGAGAACCACCTCTGGGCTGCAGAACACCATGTCCACTTTCACTCCCTCCTCCTCCTCCTCCTCCTCCTCTTCCTCCTCCTCAAGGAGCAGACTCGGGGGCACAGAGTGTCCCTGGGGAAGTGCTACACACTCCCTTGTGCCCACAGAGTTGGGAGGCTGACATGAGGGTGCAGGGAGCCTGTTTCATAACTGGTCCCACCAGGCTGAAGCAGGGCCGACATGTGTGACCTACTTCACAGTGAGACGGTGAACAAAACTGGATCTCTGTGGACGTGTCACTCACCTGGTTTCCCACCAGGAGGAGGTGCTCCCCTAACAGGAAGTCTTTCAGCATGTCCTCCATCACCATCATGTGCTGCAGAGACATTAAAACAAACACTCAACAAGTTAGAACGTGACTGATTGAACCCACATGGACATTTTCACATAGTAAGTAAAAGTATCGTGGTCCCTGTGTGAAGATAAAATTCAGCTGCTTCCTCCTCCCCTCTGCTCCCAATGCTTTTCACAACTGTGCTTCTACTCTAAAGACAGAAAGCAGGTCATTCCAAAAGTAGGGCATCCTCCTCGCTCTCATCCTGTCTCACCCTCATCCACTCTTATTTCAGTGTCTCCAGTACAAGCAGGCAGAAGAAAAAAAAGAGGGCAGAATGAGGACAGGGAGAAAGAGAGTGGGAAAGAGATAAATCTGGGTCACATGGCGTCATCGGTGTGGCCAGAGGATGTGTCGTTTCCTCGGCCGGTCTCTCCTCGCCGCGCTGAGGTTCGGACGCACCGGGCCACGGCGGCCAATAGGATCAGACACAGGACGTCAAAGTAAACAACAAGTGGTATAGAGATGTTTTACCTCGTAGAATCAAAAATCTACCGGTGCTTCTACAGCAGTGTCAGTAAACATGATTCTGACACTAATATGTGGCATGTACAGACACACAGCAGCTAGCAGGACAAAGGTATATCATTCCCAAGTAAGCGTTAGCACGAGCTCCGCTAACAAGAAGAAGAAGAAGAAGAAGAAGAAGAAGAAGAAACAAAGAGGCTGGATGCCTCATTTCTATTGGCCACGTGTGTGTTTGTCATATTGTACAACAAAGTAATATATATGGTTTAAAGAAAAAACACTCAAAAGAGCGTTACCTGAGAAGAAATTTCAATAATTAATGAGTATAATATATGCATCGATTCATGGCTGATAATTACCTGTAAGTTAATGACAGATTTATTTTCTTTGTGCTTGTTATTATTTGCATTATTATGTGTCATGTATTGTGTGATGTGTAGTACTGTGAATATGTACGGTTGTATCGTCGACATCAAACCTGTGTAGACGCCAAGAGGAACAGCTGCTGCGATGCTAATGGGGATCTAAACAAACAAACAAACAAGCTCAGCCAATGGCGCGCTGCACATGTGCAGCCACAAACGATGGTTTCAGAGCACAGTGCTGCCGATGTTGCGTTCGGTCTGAAAGTCCCAACGACTTCCTGAACAAGGTTTTGGGCATGAAGTCCACTTCACTGCACTTTGCTCTTTCTTTTTATATCATGATTACAACTGCAAGCTAACCACAAGCATTCAATGAATTTACGTGTTTTCCTGCTGGACACACGAAGGCACGAATAAAGTGCAGAATTAAAGTTACATTGCTTTCTCATCCACTAAAATTCAGGTCAGTTACAGCGGACAGACTTTCCTGCCAGGTCAGGACTCAGATTATATCTGTGAGACTCCACTGTATCTAACAAGGAACCAGGCCTCAGGAAATATCAGCTAATACCAGAACTAAAAGCAAAATCCTTCATAATGAAATAAAGTCACACACGGCAACAAGGACACAGGGATATTAATAATAACAAGAAACAAAAGCAGGGATCAGAGTTGGCATTTCATTGATCTCATTTGAATGAACACTGCTGTGAATATTGTGCAGTGACGAGTACACAGACTGATCTTTCTCAGTTTGGGAGAAAAAAACAAAACAATGGATTATTCTTTATTGTTTCTAATCCGGCTTTTGCCCTTTTGTGATGAAATGTGGGTCATGCCCTGGAAATGAATGTCTTCTCTTACAACCACACAGAGGTTTGGTAAAATGTTTTAGGTTTGGTTTGGACTGACGTGAATCCCACTATGTATATTTGGATGCGGGTCGGTGTGTAATTACCTGGGGGTTGTCATAGAAGAGAACGTCTGGAACCTTCATTTTCTCGCTGGGGTTGTAGACGGGAGCGGACACGTTGCCGATAGTCAGCACACCATCTTTTACCATACCTGCAGAAACACAGTCTGTGAGTCGCTTCCTCAGGGGAAGCTACAGATGTTCCTTATATGGCTACCAACATCTGGCCTTCCAGTCTGCAGATTTATAGTAATATAATAATACAAATAACACACCTGAAGCAGTATAATTATAATTAAAGGTTCTGTAAACAATCATCACTGACACTAGATGCAGCTTATAGGATTCCCCTCTCAGTAAATCCACACCAGTATCAGTTCCACGGTCTGGGACAGGAATTCAGCCTTGGACTGATCCACTGGGACCGGCCGCATGAATGACACTGATGGAGCTGATAATGACACTGATGAGGCTGGTAATGACACTGGTGGAGCTGATAATGACACTGATGAGGCTGGTAATGACACTGGTGGAGCTGGTAATGACACTGGTGGAGCTGGTAATGACACTGATAGAGCTGGTAATGTCACTGATGGAGCATGAAAGACTATGAATGTTTTGGCGGTCCACCGGCCGACCAGGATCTGAGCCGGTAGTCCTCAGTCCAGTCCACCTGTGTTCTGCTCTTGTCTCTTTCTTTGTCTGAGGCCTTTTCAGATGAAAACGTGGTTTCTTCTTCAGTGGAGGAAGTTCTGGAAGGTCGGTTTCACCGAAACGCTGCGCATTGTGCTATGCAGTGGGCGCTACCTGTGTGTTGATTGACGTGGGGAAGACTAAGGGTTTATCAGGAGGGACTCACATGCACTAACACGCATGTGCGACCAGACCAGCAACCAAAACAACTTACAATAGAGCAATTCAGATTATAACAAACACAAAAGGGGTGTGGCTTCATTCTCTGCTCAGGACGCAATTACCCCGCTATATCTTTACATAGTAAATGGTTGTTTGCTGCTGTATTGTTGTTTAAAATGTTGTTTACAGAACCTTTAAGAATAGAGTGGCTCTAGTCTGTTGTTTTAATATTTGTTAGTTACACAACTTTCTTTTTTTTTTTGCCATTTGTCAGGCTGTAAACAAACATTGAGCAGTGGTAATAAATCTCATCGAGACAGGTGACTGGAACTCACAGCTGTAATCTCGAGTGTGTTCAGCCGGGTCTGGAGCTTCCTGTATGGAGCAGCTGGCGAGGCTTTTTTCAAGAGAGGCACGAGCCAGGCTGGGCAGGAACCTGCAACACACATGAACACAAATCACCACTGCTGCACACAATCATAGAGGTTTAAAAAAAACATTTCACAGTGAATCACAACCCAGATGTGTGTATGTGTGTGTGTGCGTGTGTGTGTGTGTGTGTGTGTGTGTGTGTGTGTGTGTGTATGTGTACCTAGAGAGACAAGCTTTATTGACAGCGTGGGCGATGCTCTCCTCGGGGTACAGAGAGAGACGGCGACAGATCCTCAACAGCTGTCTGGTGGAGAGAGAGGAGGCCAGAGACTGTGCCTGGAGAGACACACACATACACACACACACACACACACACACACACACACACACACACAAAACAAAACTCACAAATAAATGACTTAGATCACACACATGTAAACAAACTGGTAAGCACACACACGCACACACTTACGGTGGCGTCGTTTGTCTTGCGGAGACTATGTGTGAGGTGCAGGAGCTGCTCCGCTGCTTCCTCTGGGACGTCAGGAGTCTAAAAAACAAGAGACAAAGAAGACCGATGAAGAGGACGGTATGCAGATGAGGACAGAAGTGGATTTAAGCTACAAGAATCTTCATCTAGAATTACTTTTGTTTCCAAATTATGTTTCCAGTTAGAGCTCGAAATAATAAACACCTGTTAGCTGAACAAACACCTCCTTAAAACAGCTTCAACACAGACTGAACATTAATACCTTCATGATGGAGAATTTTATAACATTAGTAAGATGTAACCTAAAGCTAAAGTTAGAAACTAGCTAACACTAGCTAAAGTTAAAGCTTAAAGCTAAAGTTAGAAACTAGCTAACACTAGCTAAACTGTAACTTAAAGCTAAAGTTAGAAACTAGCTAATATTAATTAGCTAAACTGTAACTTGAGGTTAAAGTTAGAAACTAGCTAACATTAGTAAACGGTAACTTAAAGCTAAAGTTAGAAACTAGCTAATATTAATTAGCTAAACTGTAACTTTAGGTTAAAGTAAGAAACTAGCTAACATTAGCGTCCATCCGTAGACACAGAGTCTAATTCAGAAACTCCGGTGATAAGAAACTACATTAAACAAGCTACATAGTTGGCTACTTCTACTTACGTTTACCTACAGTGTCTCTGTTTGTTTGTGCAACGCACACGAGCAGAGATGCTAGCTACTCAGACAGGTGGACGAGACGTTCAGCTAATCAAGGTTAAAAAATGGTACGGTCCACTTTAGGGGTGTCTGTTAGATTCTTCCAGGTATGAATATGGGGAAATATGTTGTAATATTTTACAAGTAAGAAGGATTTAAAAATGTTTCAACCTCCTCAACTGTTGTTTTTTTTTATCTCGTTTTAGCTCTTCTGGTTCTTAAAACCACAAATATGTCTTCTTAATGATCAACACAGGAGAAGAGGAAAATGCTGTTTGTCAGTTGTGTATGGAGGTGTTGTGTCACAGTGTGTGTGTGTGTGTGTGTGTGTGTGTGTGTGTGTGTGTGTCTCACCAGTCCCTGTATGAGGCCCATCTCCTCTGCTTTGGCCAGCGGGGTGACGGTGTGGTACAGGAACATAGTGAGCAGCTCCGGGCCCAACCACTGCTGACCTCTGCTGCTGCTGGCACTGGCACCAACAACAGGGGGCTCGGCCAGGGCCAGCACCCTGAAGGACGGGTGGATGGGGAAGATGGACCTGAAAATACACACACACACACACACACACACACACACACACACACACACACACACACACACACACACCAAGACAACAGTTACACTCCAGCAGTGGAAGAACATCTGTTTAGCTGTGTTCAAGTAAATATGGAGTGCAGGTGCACATGGTGTTTGTCACAGTGTGTGTGTGTGTGTGTGTGTGTGTGTGTGTGTGTGTGTGTGTGTGTGTGTGTGTCTCTCACAATCTATGTCAGGGACAGGAGCATGACTTTTGACAGCTGGCTGTGTAATTCTTTGATTCAAGAGGACAGCAAAGTCCATTTCGATCACCCCACAGAGACACCCACACTGCAACAGGCTATATTTACTCTAATGTGGGCGGGAGCAGGCGCTAACCATCATCATCATCATCATCATCATCATCATCATCATCATCATCACTGGGCGAGTGTGTGGGAAGACATTTCATACATGAAGATATCAGAGGCTGGTTATTTTTGGGCTTGACCACACACTGTATTCCACCATCCATCTAAAAAGTTTGTCTCTCTTGTTCTCTCGTTCACTCTCTCTCTGTCTTCCTCTCTCTCTCTCTTCCGTCCCATAACGTCGTCAGCTGCATAAATTTAATTCAAACATTAATATTGTTAAACAAAAATGACCAACCCTGATCCAAATCTGACTGGTAAACAGATATGAAGTCGTGTTCTCCAGGATGTGGGTTCTGTTTGCTGCTATGAGAAGAATCATGAGGCCTGAACGTGCAGCTGATAGATTTGCAGAGGTGATGTGATGTAATCACGTCAACATGGAGGAGAACTCTGAGGAACGTTTACAACATGTTGTGGAATGCATGACATGAAGAACTGAGGCTGTTTGAGAACAAAGAAGAAGAATAATAATAACAATAATAATGATACGAAGAAGATTTTATTTGTATAGCACTTTTCAATACAAGTAACAAAGTCAGTCATGAGTCACAAATCTAAGTGAAATGTAAATGGAGGTGCGAAATTAAATTAAATTTTACAAAATCAAATACAAACACAGTTTTTTTTTTTTAATCAAAATGTGTCTTAAGAAGTGAAGAAGATAAAACTGAACTGTCTGACCTCCTCTGGAGGGTTGGTCCAAACTTTAGGGGCCTGACAGCAAAGGCTCCTAACAACATAGACCTTGGAGTGACCAGCAGTGAACTACCAGAGGATCTCAGCCTGAGTCCTGGATCATAAGGGGTTAAAAGCTCAGAAATATTGAGGGGTCGGACCTTAAGAGTCATTAAATTTTTTTAAAATCAATTAGAAAATGAACAGGAAGTCAGTGTCGAGATGCTGGATGAGTTTCTCCAGATCCTGTATGAGAATGTGTTCCTAATAAAGTGCTTAGTAAAAAAACTGAAGCCTGTATTGTAATGGACACACGCGCACACACACACACACACACACTTTATCTGAGCCACAGGAGAGGAGGAAGAGGAAGTGGGTTTATTTCAGCCCAGACGCCCCACCACAAACATCCTTCCTGCCAGTTTAGGTGGGTTTCTAAGCAAACAAATGTGCATGTAGACACACACACACACACACACGCGCACGCACGCACACACACTCACACACGTCATGAGTCAAATAGAGGGAACAGTTAAGGTCATTCACTTACTTAAAATGCTTTCTCATAGTTTTCTAAACCACTGTAGAGTGTTGGTGTCTGTTCTCAGATCACGTTTTCCTCCTCACCTCTGCACACTCCAGCCTTCTTCTCACTTTGGGCTATTTTCAGTCTGAACACCTGGTGAAGCTCCGTCCCTGACAGGAGGTTCAAAGTGAGTCGGATGGTAAGAATGCTGATCCAGAAGATTCAACACAAACCCAGAGCGCTCATCGCTCTCCTCTTCTTTTAGATGACTTTTCTCCCTTGTTCTTCTTCACCCATCTCTCTCTCACACCTGCAGATCTCCCCGCGGTGCGAGGGATGACGACTGTCAGCTGTCTATTCTCTCTCTCTCTCTCTTCCTGTTATGGGCCTGATGCTGAGTGTTATTATTGTTTTCTTTGAAAAACCAGGGATCACATCTGTCGTGTTCCCACCTTTGACGCAAATACAGACTCAGAGATGCTCCTGAAAAACTCCTGACCTTTCCCACACATCACCCACAATCCTGACCTGTGTGTGTATGTGTGTGTGTGTGTGTGTGTGTGTGTGTGTGTGTGTGTGTGCGTACCTCTCTTGCAGTTGCTCGTCAGTGAACTGCAGTTGTTCCTTGATTGCCTGGTATCTGTCCCACCTCAGCAGCCTGGTCCCGTCGTACAGATCCAGCTCCCTGTCGTGGAGTAACCTGGGACAGAAAACACAGTGGGATGAGCTGAGGTGTGAGTGTGTGTGTGTGTGTGTGTGTGTGTGTGTTTACAGAGAGCAACAGCTTCTCCACTTGTAGTACCTGGACAGCACTGCCAGGGTTCCCAGGTTGACCCTGTGTATGCCATCCAGGAGCAGCAGCTTTCCCTCCACGGCAGCAGTAACCAGGGGCGACGGCCTCCACGCGGTGTCTCCGTTAGGGAGGGTGTACCTCTGCTGGAGGAGGTCCCTGGCTGTCATGTCCTGGAAGTCAAAGAGAAAGGAGGAAAGAGAAGCAAGGGAGGGAAAGAAATGGACGTCAAGTGACAGCATTAAGGGAGGCTGAGTGTGCCGGTGTGTTCACTGTCACACGGTGAAACCGGCTCTCCATCAGACACTAGACTTCCAGTTTTTCTCCACATGATCCAGCCCAGCTGCTAGACTCCATGTCTCCACAGATAACAGTTAATGGCACATTTCTGTTTGGGGGGGGGGGGCACTGTCATATTCGCCGTCATGCCACCATGTCACAGCAGAGACGGAGGGTGGAGGAGGGAAGACAAACGGAGTTGCACAATTTGTTCCAGGCAGCGATTACTGAGCTGCTAACTGCTCCACAGCAACAAGACAGGGCTCCATGTTTTACACCTGGAGAGAGGAGGTGTCGTCCTACGAATGGCGGTGAAGAGAAAAATGAGCTTTTAGCTTTCTTTAGTAACAACAGTGGACGCTCATAAGTCCGAGCTCCTCTCACATTCAGAATTGGTAAGCGTCATTAAAGGGGTGACTGCTGACAGAGTGTCCGGTCTCCTCACCCACAGAGACAAATCTCCCTCTCCCTGTAACCTACCAACATGGCGGCAGCCTGCTCGGTTCAAAGGTGAGCAGACGTGCAGCAGTCAGTCTGACGAGCAGGCTCTCATACCTCAAGCATCACACAAACTATAAGAGCCTTCCAGTCGACAGCTCCCCGGCTCTTGTTTAAACAGAACAGCCAGTCAAGTCAAGTATCTTTGTCATTGTTAAAAACGAGACAGCACAAAACAAAAATAGTGCTAATAATAAATAGATAAATAAAAGTGCAATCATAATGTACATTTAACCTGAAACCTGAGTAAACTAACACTCAAAACAACTAGGAAAATAAGAAAACTGCAACACGTGCTAAGGTTAGCTAGTTTCTATCTTGAACCTTAAGTTACAGTTTAGCTAACTAATGTTAGCTAGTTTGTTACTTTAGCCTTCAGTTACAGTTTAGCTAACTAATGTTTGCTAGTTTGTTACTTTAGCCTTCAGTTACAGTTTAGCTAA
>NW_019175380.1:1253216-1265510 GCF_002260705.1 Seriola dumerili
ATGTTCTAGCTAGCTCCTAACTCTAGCTTTAAGTTACAGATAGGCTAACTGATGTTAGCTAGCTCCTAACTCTAGCTTTAAGTTACAGATAGGCTAACTAATGTTAGCTAGCTTCTATCTTTATCCTTCAGTTACAGTTTAGCTAACTAATGCTAGCTAGCTGATTGCAGTCCTTTCATTTCCAGTGTTAGCTTGTCATTTCATCACTAATATAAAATGTCATATATGATCTAATGTTACAAACTCTGGAGCTCAGTCATGAGCAGTGAGACGATGGAGGATTAGTTGTAGAGAAACATTTTAACATTAATATAGAGTTATTTGTGGTGGTTTAGTCTTTTACCTTTAACATTAGTTTAAATAATAGAAACTCAGGAGTTTTACCTGTTGGGTCATTGAACAATATTAAAAAACATGTGCGTCCATCACCTCGCTGAAGCATGTGCCTGCTCTGTTCCGCTTCTCTTTCACCCTGGAGAAAAAGTTGACTCCCCTGATTGTCAGTGTATGATTCACACTGTGTGATCAGTTAACAAGGCAAGCTGCTACTCTGAAACAAAGCAGATTTTTAGAGATTACTAAAGGTCAATATTTATGTCCCTCTCTGGCCTCACATGCCACTTTGTTTTCCAAAAATGGGATTTTCAGAGCGGACGAGATGAACTGCCTGGCGAAGGATTCCACAATTCCCGTAGCACAAGTCACCCCTGACCTTGGCCCGTTAAAAATAGCTGCAGCATGATGCATTAATACATAAAGCTTCAGCACACCCGCTTCCTGCACGGTCATCACCCGGCTGACTACATTCCACAGAAACACACACACACACACACACACACACACACACACACACACACACACACACACACACACACACACACACACACACACACACACGGGGGAGGTTTTACAAATGTTTACATTCATAGAAAGATATATTTATATTGTAGTGGCCCTTCTCTGTCAGTGCCAGTCTCTGACCCGAGGTCCAGGTGATTGAAGCAACATGTGGCTCTTTCAGCCAAACTGCACTGTACCTCCCCTGGCCTTACATGTGTGAGATGCTGGGCTGCAACTGACGGATACTTTCATTATTGATTAATCCATTAATTGTTTAGTCCGGAAAATTGTCAAAAAAAAGTGTGGGAAAACAGTTCAACAGCCAAAGATCTTCAGTTTCCTGTTTGATAAGATGAAGAAATACAGCAAATCCTTTCATCTAAGAACCAACATGTTTGGTGTTTGACAAAACTACGACATTTACTTACCTGACGGAAGTAAAAACACATTGTGAAAGGATGAACTGCAAGTGAAGCTAAAGGAAGTGAAAACGAAATATGTCACGGCTCTGTCAGTCTGTCTCCTCCTCACCTGTAGTGGGCGTGGCTACCTCTCCTGGCCTTCCTACACACCTGATGACAACCTGCTCACCTCCTACTGTTGAAGCGCTCCGGCTCAGCCTTCCCTCCTCGTCAGATTGCTCAGCCTGCTTCAGTGGAAGCTACTCTCAGGCCTCCTGGTATCTCTCTTGTGTTTTCCCTCGTGCTCCTGGCTGATCGGGGCCCGGGTGAATATATGATGCGTACACACATGCGTACGCCGTTTCCCGCTCATAATCTGGTCTTTATAAACACACACTGTGTCACACATTCCTTTGACCATGTGAACACGCCATTTTTCAAAGTTGCAGTGAAGTGAAAATACAAAATAATCCACGTAATTTAAGATAAAATAAAACAAACTTCACGGAGCTCGCAGTCTATTATAGTCTTATTATCAGTTCTGCTGTTTACACAGCAAAAACTATTTTACAATTCAATTCAAAAGAAACAATAATATCCTTATTATTTATTGTGAGTCATTGTGCAACTGTTTCATACTGTTTTAATTCTGAGTAATCTCAGTGTCGCAACCTCTGGAGCCTCGTTAAGACTCGTCCCAGTAAATGAAGCTCGGAGTGAAACAGGACTTCACATTAGAGTGATTTAAACTGATGATGTTTTTACCTCTTTGGTGAAATTCTTCTTCTTCCTCATGTTTCTTCTCTGTGTCTGATAACTTGTGGTGGAGACAGTGTTTTTATACAAACTGATTGATTAAGGGAGAGTCTTCGTCCAGTTATAGATAAATGTGGGAGTTGGAATGACGCTCGCGCACGTGCGCCAAATTTCTCTGAGTGAGATTTACAAAGCAGAAGCGAGTGAACGCACAGCTTTATAATTCTGAAGAAAAGAATGCGTACACATACTTCTGGTTTTGTGCGTTCACATAGTTTTAGTCGTGAATCTACAGAGTTTTGTGCATCTGGCCGTTGGTTTTCTCCTGTGACCTCAGTGATCCCTCCAGCCTGACGCCATCTCAATTCACCTCCTCCCCAAACAGCCAGCCTGCCTCCATCCTCCCCTTCACCACCTTTCAACTATTCTCCTAATAAATACCAACTATCCAGCTGAGTCTGGGTCCAAACACTACCTAGACCGTCACATATTACAGTTTATTATTTCATAACTCTGGTCATCAGATGGACAGATGCTCAAAGACATGAGTGTGTCATTAATTAATTGGCGGCTTCGACATTAAAAAGGAACTCTCTGTCTATTTACACACTTCTGCATCACATGCTGGTGTTTCCATAGTTAATTAAGGCAGATTTCTCCAAACAATTGAAGCAGTTTTTATTACCTGGTAGAGCATGACGGGCTCGATGCTGTAACCCAGCGTCTCGGCAAACTCTCTGGCAAGAACCGACTTTCCGCAGCCCTAGATAATACAGAATGATAATGATTGAACCCAGAGATCACACTCTGTGTACATGCACACTGTACCGTACATGTGTTGTGTGCTACCTTGGCTCCTATCAGACATATGTCCTTAACCATGTGTGACTGCATCATCTCAGACATCAGCTGGGAGTGGCTCGGCGTGCTGATGAAGTTGGGGCTGCTGCTGGGCTGACGAGGTTCCTTGGTTCCCGCCGGGACCTGCAGGGAGATGAGAGAAGAAGAAGAAGAAGAAGAAGAAGAAGATGCAGAAACAATCAGGCACCAGCTTCATCTTCATATAAGAGCTGTGGAAAAACATTTCCTTTAATAAACCGTGATTCAGAATCATCAGCTTTGTTCTGGGAACTGTATGTTCCAACAACAGTGTTATCAAACAATCCATGAGACAAGCTCCTGATACAGTGTCTGCCAGTCTGTCTGTCTGTGTCTGTGTCTGTGTGTGTGTGTGTGTGTGCACGGTCATGGGACAACACACATCCATGTGAAATGTGTGAGTCACTGGTTTCCAGTTGCTGATTGGATGAGTACGGTGGCCCAGAGAGCTCAACACTAAGGCTGTGTTGTGTTTTTGTGTTTTTGTCACGTCTTGTCAAACTGGTGAAGATCAACGACCATGATCTTAAATAGTTAATGCTCCGCCCATCTCGTGTGTCCAGGTGAGTTTCTCGTGGGAGTGTCTTCAATCAGTGACAGTGATTTGTGTCATGTTCTATTTCACATGATTTTACATGTATTTTCCCTTCACCTCACAGGCTTTAGTCCACATGGTCTGCACACATAGTTTTATACTGTGTACATGTACTGTACCTGAAAGGTGACGTCCTTGTCCGCGACACGTAGCGTGACATCAGCGCGGCCCTCCAGATCCCTCGTCACGGTCACGCCCGTGATGGCGGCGGGTGCCGTCTGGCGACGACCGTCCAGAAGCTCAAATCTCTATGAAACAGAGAAGAACGTATTTAATCTGAGGCTCAGACTGTAACAACAAACATGCAGATTACATGACTCCACACGCAGACTGGTGGACTTACACTGAGAACACCCTCCACAGCGCTGCGCCCGTCCTTCCCCAGGAGACTGTTGTAGGGGTAAAGCCTCTGGACGAGCTGCTGGGAGGACAGCATGGGGAAGGAGTTCTGCAGAAACACACAAGAGATCAGATCCATGGCCCAACAGATCCCTCTCCTCCTTCTGTTCCTCAGAGAGGGACCGTGAAGAGGCTTTACGGTGTCTGGACTCTCACCAGCACGTGGAGGGCGGGGAGCAGGTTGTCCACAGGGAAGTCGGGGAGGCCCAGGTTGGAGGATTCCTGGGAGCACAGTGTGGTGGCCAGAGACAGCAGCTGGGACACCCTGACACACAGGACACAGCAGAACACTGCGCATCACACTTCAGTCATCTTCAGTCTTTTCATGCAGGTTAGTGCAGCTCAAAAGAAAAAGGACAAATCAAGTCAGAAAGCTGAGACTAAAACAGATTTAAAAAGCTGTAACAACATTAGCAAAGAAGAAGAATATTAATAAGAAAATAACAGATTAAAGAGAACTAGAACCACCTCAACAGGTCACATGCCTGTTTATACAGTCATATCAAATATGAACCATTTGACCTTTGACCACCAGAATCTAATCATGTTGTTCTTGAGTCCTAGTGGATGTTTGTGCCAAATTTGAAGACTGATGTATTGAGTCCACCAGAATGGGACGGACGAACCTACAACCAGAAAACAAGACGCCTCCGGACACAAGGGCAGAAAATACAATTTACAACATAATCCCAATAAAATAAAGTGATTAATGACTAAAAACTATATTCAATTACAAGCCAGAATGAATCGTAATGTTTTGAGTTTCCGTTTGAAAATTTCAGCACTTCCTGCTGCTCTCAGGTCCTGAATCAGCTGACTCTGAATCAAAGTCTTGCTGGCTTGAGGTGAGTCCAAGAGCTTCAGAACCAGTGATTACAATTCCAGATTTGTCCCGGTTGAGTTGTAAAAACTTCAGTGACATTCAGACGTTCATATCTAACGTATGTTTAAAAAGGGAATCAGTTGGTCTTGAAGAGCAACAGAGAGAAGACTCGTTAGTGAAACGAGCCTTTTACAGAAAGGTTGAATTTACCTTTCTGCAGCAATGTTTGGTCCTGCTGTGTACAACAGCTCCAACTGGTCCTGAAAGGAAAACCACATGAAGATGAGAAGAGCTGCAGGGAAGGGGACTTGATAAGATCTTATTGATACCAATGCTTTTATGGATTCTGCTTTTGGTTTGATTCTTTATCGATTCCTATGGATTTTCTGTTTGGAAAGAAGTAGGCCTGTCAGCATCACGACTGAACACTGAACAAGATAACTGCTCTGTAGTGTTCAATCCCCAACTAATACGTCCCGTCACTGCTCTGCTGACACTGGGGAACTCGCTGACCGGCGGCGTAGAGCGTCAAACACATGGCGCTCCTGATATTTAACGCCGTGCTGCGTCCACGTGTTTCAGCATGTTGCTGGTGTTTCCACCTTGCTCTTAGTGACATCGCACGTCACGCTGTCAGCGTCGCTTTGTGTGAAATGAAAAGGGATAAAAAGAACAAGGCTTCTTTCTAACTGTGATGTTTCTCTCTGTAACTGTGTTAGTTATCCACTAAATAAAGAAAGTAGTTCCAGTGAAGTTTGCTCAGTGTGTGTCATGTGGGTTATTCAGGGTGATGAAGTCAGACTGTTACACTGCCTCTGCCTTTCTCTTGCCAAGCCTTTCTCTCATTATTAAGCCACGCTGGTGTTGGCGGGGAGCGGTTGGCGTTAGATGATCTGTGAGCTGCTGCGCTGACCTTGAACGGCAGGTAGTAGACGTCTCTGGCCTGGAAGCGCGAGCGGAGGGGAGGGTCCAGCGGGTTGCCCTTGTACTTGGGAACAGGAAGGCCGAGAGCGATGACCCGGAAGTCCTCACTTACCCGCACAATCTTCCAGCTGTCCAGCTCCTCTTTGGTGTGCTCCTGCAATGCATCAAGGGAAAAAAACACTCCTTTCTGAAGTATACTGATCTGCTTAACGTTTCACCGACTGTTAGCTACTCACTCATTTTTATTTATTTGTCATTAATTACCCGCTTATTACTATTATTTCTATTTCTTTTCTTTTATCTTTATTTTATTGTTTTGTCTTTTGTCTCCAGCCTGGAAAGCGTTTGGAAGTGGGGAGTTGCTTTTCTCCTCCCGTACATAAAGGTTTAAAAATCACCATTACAACTGTCTATGACGAAGCTAACTCCCTTCATTTTACAGACCTTACATAACGTTTATATGAACTTATTATAGGGAGGTAGCTGCATGTAACGAGTGCACACTCTGAATGTCACACAGTATTTATGGCAGGAGCGTTTTCCTCATCTAAACACAGGAGCAGCTCTGTAGGAGGAGTGTGAATCAGTGCTGAGGTGTGAAGATTCAGACAGACACGGCTCCTTAAACCAAGCTAAAGACTGACTTTCTTCAGTGTAAACCGTGATACGTTAGATAAGAGATACAGAGGAGGGAAGTCCGTCACCCTCAGCTGCCGTCCTCTTCTTCATGTGTCAGGAGGACGAGCGTGTTTGACCGGTGCGCGCTGCACTGACCTGCAGCAGCTTGTCGTAACGCTCGGCCGACATGAGGAAGCGTCCGTCCTCCAGCTGCATCTCCCTGTTCTCCAGCAGGTTGTTGAGGACGGGCAGGACGTTTCTCTCCGCCTTCTCCAGCCCCTCCAGGACCAGGACTCGACCTTGTGTGGCCGCCCTCACGGCACACTGCAGGGAACAAAGACGCTGGCATCAGGAAAGGTCTCATTTTTAAGGCTGAAGCCGCAATCGGTTCAACCTCAGGTCAAATCTGCGTCTCCATTGTGCAGCACGGCCTCTGACCCTGTGTACATGTTAACAAAGCTAAAAGCATTTCTACAGAGAGCAATCTGACTGTCCATCAGTTCTTCTTGCTGCCCGCTCTCTAATGACTATATGAGCTTGCCATAAAGTCTTTCCTGAGGATGTCCTCAGCTTATTGTGCTCAGAATGTCCTCCATCTACTCCGGCTTCAAAACAGTCTCAGCTGTTTTAGGAAGGCCTATTTTCTACCACTGAATGTGGGACCAAACTTGGTTTAGTTCGTACAGCGTGTGTGTGTGTGTGTGTGTGTGTGTGTGTGTGTGTGTGTGTGTGTGTGTGTGTGTGTAGACACACATTTCTGCAGAAATCAAAAAGCACGTCTGACGTCAAGAGGCAGGAAACTTTAGCTGTCTGGGTGGACCGCAGAGCGAGTGGCCATGTAATTAGGTTAACATGTAAATACGTGGCAGGTTGTGTGGGAAGCAGAGCCATAAAACTATAGCGAGGACCAGATGCTCTATATTTAACTCCTGATCCATTTTCGGCACCAACGCTGTAATCAGATAATTGTTAGAAATGCGAGTGACGCAGGACGGCGAGGGAGACGGGGAAGCACAGACAGCCTCTGTGTTCTGACTGACACTGACGGAGCAGAGGAAACAACTTCACATACTGAGAAGAGTCAAGCACAGAACACAGTATATTTATATATATAAGGTCATTTTCTGTATAACCCTCTGCACTGCATGTCCTCACAACGCTCCTGCAGCCGGTTCACCTCCGTCACAAACACACAGACCTGAACTTGTGTGAAAACTGTGGGATATTTGATTGTCAAACTTCCAGATGTGCAAGTGATGGTGAGCAGCACTTATAGACTGATACACACAAATCATTACAGCTGTGCACTTTGAGGGAAGTTCTTTGAAACACAACTGAGGAACACAACTAGAATCACCTCCTCGTGGTCGTATCCCTCCGCCACTCAGACTAGTTTCAGGTTACATCTCTGTTTATCCTGTTTTTACCTGAGCCGACAGTCTCAGCAGAGCTCAGGTGTTCAGGAAGCTTGCTCCACAGGTGAGGAGCAGAGGAAATAAAAGCTGCTTCACCTCACTTGGTTCTGATTCTTGGAGTGAAACCTGTTCCAGACGAACCTCGAGGGGTCTGGATGCTTCACGTCGTACAAGCAGATCAGAGACCACTTAGTGATTTACAGATCAGCAGTAGGATTTTAAAACCCGACCTTTGACACACAGGAAGCCAGAGCAGGGATTTACGGACTGCTGTGATGTGCTCCACCGTCTTGGTGTTAGTAAATGCACTGATACGTTTTTCTGTTTCCTGTCTAAGGCAGAGTAAGTATCAGCTCATGCTCAGCTGTAGTGGAGGTGGAGAGCTCTTTATTACTGTAAAAGAGACTTATATGCAGCGTGGGTTTGAGGTAAGCTGCCTTACATAAGAGCCTGCTAATTGGAGAGAGGTGACTACTGGAGATGGAAGAAATACAACATGCAGGCAATTACATCCATGTGACTGCACCCTTCATACAAACTTGAAGGAGGGGGAGGAGGGGGGTGATGTCTGGACTGAAGGAGGAGAGAAGAAGGAGTGACTGATGGAGGGAAGGGAGGGAGGGAGGGGAGGGGGAAGAGAGGGAGCACAGGGACCGACACGTTAAGTCTGAATATAGGGCTCCGATTCAGCACAGGGCCCTGAGGAGTACTTGGACGTTCTAGTTAACACACACACACACACACACACACACACACACACACACACACACACACACACACACACACACACACACACACCTCCCACAAAACCAAAATACTCTCCAAGTGTAAAAAGCTCTTTTACATGAACCCCCCACGTCTTCAGTCCCTCACATGAAATAAGTGTCGGATACTGTAATGTACTAATCACACCCACAGGCAAACCCACACACACACACACACACACACACACACACACACACACACACACACACACACACACACACACATTCCATGAGATTTGAGGAAGACCAGAAATAAGCAGTCTCTTCACACCTATTACTGCTGTATCTATTCATGAGCTGTTTCCATGGAAACAATGGACACCTGTTTTTTCATATAGATGAGGAGGTGGGAGGGGGATGAGCCTCGGGGGNGTGGGGTGGGGTGGGGGGTGTTGCAGGACACAGGCGACGGTGTAAGCTGGTAGATACATGACAGTGTGGTCAGAGTTCGGACCACGGCTGCTTGTTTACAGCGTTCTTCTTCTGTGTCCGTCCACGTGTGTCCTCGCAACAAGTGTCACTGCACGAGTTGTGTACTGTTCAGATCAGCTGATGATGGGTGTGTGTTATCGCTGCTCACTGGTTCAGGAGCTATTTTCAGTGTGAACACGTTTCCTCGATTGTTAGGTCACATCAATAGATCAGCTCCCTGGAGTAAGGCAGGCTGGTCAAATGAATCACCTCCTCACGGTCGTATCCCTCCGCCATATACTGTGAAAGTATCAAAGCCTCAGTCCACAGAGAAATGCACACAGCCTGTATTCAGAAACTGAGCCTTAAAACCAGCCGTCAGGACTTCTGGAACTTTGTGATGTCACAACAAAGCAGTCACCAAGCCCCGCCCACCTGGACCCACCATCCAAACCTTGCAGGATTTGGTTTCTCTGAGTGTTTTTACCTGAAATCTGCTTTATTTTTATTGGATCACTCAGAAAACAGTCAGCCAATCAGAAGAGAGGCTCAGAGGAACTTCACTTCCTATAAAATAATAAAACCAGTCAGTAAGCTGAGGTTTCCACACTGCGTGCAGCACTTTTGATTCATCCACTGAGGAAATTTACACATTCATAGAAAACCACCGTCCTCAGTTCCCACTAACCCACTGAGGAGAGTGGAGTGACGCTCTACAGTAACTGAACTCCCAGTTTCCAGCTTCAGTCTAATTATAAGAAGCTCAAACTAATTAGGCGTGAGTTTTTTTCTCTGTTCCAGAAGACCAGCTTTGTGAGTGAAGTGCACGGGATAAATGTGCTGAGAATAAAACAGGAAAAACTTCTCCCTGTTTCCATGGAGTTGATGTTTGAACTGTTATGCAACCGATTTATTTTTTAACACAGATGAAGCCGTGTGCTAATTAGCCGTGGATAATGACATGACTGAGTAAATGTTAATTATCACAGCTTATCCTCATTTGTCACTGCTGGCTCCTGGAAGCCCAGTGACAGGGTTTAATGGTCTTATGAGGATTTTGTTTTTAGTTTTTTCAACATATACATATAATTGTTTTTCTGCACCCATGAGACAGAAAGTTCTCCTCAGAGAAACCAGCCTTGATAATGAGGAACTGCTGGTCTCCATGGTTACCTGACATACAAAGTCAGCAGAGTGTGGGGGTGTACGTTTGCCTAAAGCTTGATCGATCAGAAAGTGGCATGGGAGGGAACAGAGTGGAGTGAATAAGGGGGGGGGGGGTTTAATGGTATTTAATTTAAAATAGAGGAAATGAATAGAGTCTACTCTCCAGGAGTGCTGGAGGTGTCATGATGAAGATGGTACTCTAGTACACATGCTCTGGTCCGCCATACACATCATCATAGAAACTAGAATCACCTCCTCATGGTCGTATCCCTCCTCCACTCAGACTAGTTCCAGGTCTAACCATAGTCAGAGAAAATATTAAACTTTTGTGTGAAATTTTCTCATAAATTGCTGTGACCAACAAAATCTAATCAGTTTGTCCCTGAGTCCAGGTGAACTTTTGAAATTAAACATCTGAAGAAGTTCTCAAGGTGTTACTCAGATTTCCGGATGTACAACTAGAAAACAGTATGTCTGCAGCTCTGACGCCGGCGTGAGGAATAAAAATTAGCAGCCTACATATCCCCTTCTCCCCCAGTCTGTTTATTCTGGGTGACCTGAATCCACGTCCTGCTGACTGGGTCCAGACCGTCCTCATGTTAGGACAGAGGCTCTGCACCAGCGTCGTCTCTGTGGCTGTTTGATAAGGTGGAGGAGAATCACTTGAAACGGGGGCAGCACCATTCCTATATATCAGGAGTTTAAAGGCGTTTCCAGCTCAGTTAACGGATATATGAAGTTCATTTGGTTGGAATTCAGTCGACAAGCAACGCTGTAGACTTTTAAGCAATCACAGTCATGTTGATTTTTTGTCTGTATGTTAATGTTTGTTCTAATGTTCCACGCCATTTGTGATTTCAATATTTCCATAGGTTTTTCATGTAGTGATGGCACATATTATAATGCACTCAGAGCATCAGCGGAGCAGCTAGCGAGGTCTTTACAGACAGGCTCTTGTCTCCACATGGCTGAGGTCTACCACTATCATCCCTCTCCCAAAACAGTCAGCCGTCCAATCAGTCACACCCGTCATCAGGAAGTGCTCTCAGTGCTTTCCCAGTCAGAGAAACTGGAGCCTGGACTGTCGGACCAGCAGACCACAGTCCATCAGGACGGACGGTCGAGCCTCTTCACCTCACTCCTTGAGCGTGGGCCGGGCAGAGTCCCCCTTCCACCTCTACTACCTCTTCACCCCTGAGTAAAACTATAAGCTCTTGGGGGATTTACCTGGTCTATGTAGAAGGCCGTCCCTGAGCGGATCTCTCTCCTCTGCTTGAGGTCCGTCTCTGTGGTGTCTCTGGACAGAGCCACGTACTCCACCTCCCGTTTGGTCAACTCCTGCTCAACGACAAGGAAAGACTCGGCTTCACACAGCGTTTCAGGAGTCCTCTCAAAAGTTAAAGGCCGATGTTGTTTCAATATAAAACCAGTTGTACAATCACATTACATGAACTAAATAAACGATGATGATGTAATTCAGATATCCAGTTGTGATGGCTGTTAATTCATGTTCATACACTGACTGCAGAGTTTTCATCATGTAGCAGCTCAGCTAACTTTGTTACATTCACTCATCTGATGCACATTTATGAAAAATGATCATTAAGATCATTTGCCAGAAAAACTTTATGAGTCTAATTAATATTAACACATGGAGAAAAAAAAGAAAAAGAATAAGAGTAAGACATTAATAACAAATATTCATTACAAGAAGAGTCTGTACATGTTCTACACATCTAAAGCAAACATCCATGAGGACAGGAATATAAGATACAATATGTATTATTGTATTATGTTATATTATATATTTTAGGTGCAATTTTATTCAATTCTAAATTTTTAATTTCTTGACAACAATTTTACACGCCTAAAACAGGAAAAACTTCTCCCTGTTTCCATGGAGTTGATGTTTGAACTGTTATGCAACCGATTTATTTTTTAACACAGATGAAGCCGTGTGCTAATTAGCCGTGGATAATGACATGACTGAGTAAATGTTAATTATCACAGCTTATCCTCATTTGTCACTGCTGGCTCCTGGAAGCCCAGTGACAGGGTTTAATGGTCTTATGAGGATTTTGTTTTTAGTTTTTTCAACATATACATATAATTGTTTTTCTGCACCCATGAGACAGAAAGTTCTCCTCAGAGAAACCAGCCTTGATAATGAGGAACTGCTGGTCTCCATGGTTACCTGACATACAAAGTCAGCAGAGTGTGGGGGTGTACGTTTGCCTAAAGCTTGATCGATCAGAAAGTGGCATGGGAGGGAACAGAGTGGAGTGAATAAGGGGGGGGGGGG
>NW_019175380.1:1267468-1292468 GCF_002260705.1 Seriola dumerili
GCACACAGCCTGTATTCAGAAACTGAGCCTTAAAACCAGCCGTCAGGACTTCTGGAACTTTGTGATGTCACAACAAAGCAGTCACCAAGCCCCGCCCACCTGGACCCACCATCCAAACCTTGCAGGATTTGGTTTCTCTGAGTGTTTTTACCTGAAATCTGCTTTATTTTTATTGGATCACTCAGAAAACAGTCAGCCAATCAGAAGAGAGGCTCAGAGGAACTTCACTTCCTATAAAATAATAAAACCAGTCAGTAAGCTGAGGTTTCCACACTGCGTGCAGCACTTTTGATTCATCCACTGAGGAAATTTACACATTCATAGAAAACCACCGTCCTCAGTTCCCACTAACCCACTGAGGAGAGTGGAGTGACGCTCTACAGTAACTGAACTCCCAGTTTCCAGCTTCAGTCTAATTATAAGAAGCTCAAACTAATTAGGCGTGAGTTTTTTTCTCTGTTCCAGAAGACCAGCTTTGTGAGTGAAGTGCACGGGATAAATGTGCTGAGAATAAAACAGGAAAAACTTCTCCCTGTTTCCATGGAGTTGATGTTTGAACTGTTATGCAACCGATTTATTTTTTAACACAGATGAAGCCGTGTGCTAATTAGCCGTGGATAATGACATGACTGAGTAAATGTTAATTATCACAGCTTATCCTCATTTGTCACTGCTGGCTCCTGGAAGCCCAGTGACAGGGTTTAATGGTCTTATGAGGATTTTGTTTTTAGTTTTTTCAACATATACATATAATTGTTTTTCTGCACCCATGAGACAGAAAGTTCTCCTCAGAGAAACCAGCCTTGATAATGAGGAACTGCTGGTCTCCATGGTTACCTGACATACAAAGTCAGCAGAGTGTGGGGGTGTACGTTTGCCTAAAGCTTGATCGATCAGAAAGTGGCATGGGAGGGAACAGAGTGGAGTGAATAAGGGGGGGGGGGGTTTAATGGTATTTAATTTAAAATAGAGGAAATGAATAGAGTCTACTCTCCAGGAGTGCTGGAGGTGTCATGATGAAGATGGTACTCTAGTACACATGCTCTGGTCCGCCATACACATCATCATAGAAACTAGAATCACCTCCTCATGGTCGTATCCCTCCTCCACTCAGACTAGTTCCAGGTCTAACCATAGTCAGAGAAAATATTAAACTTTTGTGTGAAATTTTCTCATAAATTGCTGTGACCAACAAAATCTAATCAGTTTGTCCCTGAGTCCAGGTGAACTTTTGAAATTAAACATCTGAAGAAGTTCTCAAGGTGTTACTCAGATTTCCGGATGTACAACTAGAAAACAGTATGTCTGCAGCTCTGACGCCAGCGTGAGGAATAAAAATTAGCAGCCTACATATCCCCTTCTCCCCCAGTCTGTTTATTCTGGGTGACCTGAATCCACGTCCTGCTGACTGGGTCCAGACCGTCCTCATGTTAGGACAGAGGCTCTGCACCAGCGTCGTCTCTGTGGCTGTTTGATAAGGTGGAGGAGAATCACTTGAAACGGGGGCAGCACCATTCCTATATATCAGGAGTTTAAAGGCGTTTCCAGCTCAGTTAACGGATACATGAAGTTCATTTGGTTGGAATTCAGTCGACAAGCAACGCTGTAGACTTTTAAGCAATCACAGTCATGTTGATTTTTTGTCTGTATGTTAATGTTTGTTCTAATGTTCCACGCCATTTGTGATTTCAATATTTCCATAGGTTTTTCATGTAGTGATGGCACATATTAAACATGCACTCAGAGCATCAGCGGAGCAGCTAGCGAGGTCTTTACAGACAGGCTCTTGTCTCCACATGGCTGAGGTCTACCACTATCATCCCTCTCCCAAAACAGTCAGCCGTCCAATCAGTCACACCCGTCATCAGGAAGTGTTTTCAGAGTTTTCTCTCACATTAAAAAACCTCTTCCACTTGTACTCCATCAGCACCAGTACACTTTCCGGGCTAATAGATCAACGGAGGACGTGATATCCACTCTGCACTATCACTATTACAGCTCTGCCTTCAACACAATCACCTCTTCACCTCACTCCTTGAGCGTGGGCCGGGCAGAGTCCCCCTTCCACCTCTACTACCTCTTCACCCCTGAGTAAAACTATAAGCTCTTGGGGGATTTACCTGGTCTATGTAGAAGGCCGTCCCTGAGCGGATCTCTCTCCTCTGCTTGAGGTCCGTCTCTGTGGTGTCTCTGGACAGAGCCACGTACTCCACCTCCCGTTTGGTCAACTCCTGCTCAACGACAAGGAAAGACTCGGCTTCACACAGCGTTTCAGGAGTCCTCTCAAAAGTTAAAGGCCGATGTTGTTTCAATATAAAACCAGTTGTACAATCACATTACATGAACTAAATAAACGATGATGATGTAATTCAGATATCCAGTTGTGATGGCTGTTAATTCATGTTCATACACTGACTGCAGAGTTTTCATCATGTAGCAGCTCAGCTAACTTTGTTACATTCACTCATCTGATGCACCTTTATGAAAAATGATCATTAAGATCATTTGCCAGAAAAACTTTATGAGTCTAATTAATATTAACACATGGAGAAAAAAAAGAAAAAGAATAAGAGTAAGACATTAATAACAAATATTCATTACAAGAAGAGTCTGTACATGTTCTACACATCTAAAGCAAACATCCATGAGGACAGGAATATAAGATACAATATGTATTATTGTATTATGTTATATTATATATTTTAGGTGCAATTTTATTCAATTCTAAATTTTTAATTTCTTGACAACAATTTTACACGCCTTCATACAACTCTGTAACACACTGTGTCCAATGAGCACTGATAAACTACTGAAATCATATTCAATGACGGGGTTTGTAATAGTTTTAAATTAGTTTTCCAAATACTTCACAGTTCTGCCTTGTCTGTGTGTGTGTGTGTGTGTGTGTGTGTGTGTGTGTGTGTGTGTGTGTGTGTGTGTGTGTGTGTGTGTGTGTGGTGTGTGTGGTGTGTGTGTGTGTGTGTATGTGTGGTGTGTGGTTGTGTGTGTGTACTCACAAAGGTACTGCATCGCTATGGATCGTCTCAGGGGTCCTGGAGGACCAATGAGAAACACGTCCTGGCCCAAAAGGTCTTTCTGCATGATCCACCGTAGGTGCTGAGCCACTGTCTGCGGCAGTGAGTCTGAAACTAGAAAAAACAAAATAAAGCTTTAGTAACTTCTGCCTCCGCCTTCCTCTCATTCCACACGTCTCTCAGATAGAAAACTACATACTGTGTTTGACAGGAACGAGTTCTGGGTTCCGGGGTGTTTTGAGTTTGTAGGTGATCTCTCCGATCTTCACTGTGTCACCTGCAAAAAGATTGTGTAACAAATATATGAGGGTCTGACAGACTGTGCCAGTCAAAATCAGGACAGTACATTATCAGATTCTACTGATAACTTCCACACAGGTGACTAATTGACTGCTTGCTGATGAATAGCTCTGGTTTGTGCCTCTCATGTGACAATCATCTTTAGATTTGAGACTTTTGCATTGATCTGTTTGAAAACTCATTAAAGGTGTTTTATCTGCTGTTCTGAATAAGCTTCTAAATCCCTCTATTGTACTCAGCTGCTTCAGTTTCAGGGTCGTGGTAATAAACACGCTGTCTCGCCGTCTCACCATCACTAGTTTTATTAGTTTAAACTTTGCTTTTCCTAGTGTGATGAGTCAAAATGTTGCTGTTAGAAAGGCCAACAACCTTTGTTTACTAAGATGCAACAGTTTCTTAACCAAACAAACATGGCAGCCAAACATATACTTGCTCTTTTTGTATAACACAATTTACAATCATTGTAGTTGTATATAACGATATGTAATAATATTAAGTTGTATGAATAAACTTTGTATACTTTCAGTTCTACACTGAGAAAATTGTCTTTAAACAAAGTGAAAACGTCTTCAAATCAACAGGAAGTGTTGATAAAAAACAACCTACAAAGTTTATTTCTTCTTTCTTTCATTTGCAGTTGTAAATATTGATAATGAGTTTATAACTGGATTGTGTGTCCTGCAGCCCATTTTCCATAAGAGCAGTGGTCAAACAGCCTATTGGATGTGATTGCCTTATGATTTATTCACCTTATCAGAAAATGAATCAAATGTAGCTACCTGTACCATTAGGTTTTTAGTGGCAGTAAAGTGGCTTGACATGGTTGAATGACTGGTTTTAACCTTTCACCCATTAGCTAAAAAACGTGCTGTTCACATTCTCAGTCCAAAGTCACGTCACATGTTAAATCACACACTTGTCAGCTCATTGTGTTCAGCTAGAAATCATCATTTTATCACTTTTCAACCAGTTTCACTGCTGTCCGCAAATGAGAGCTAACTATTTATCAAGCTAGCTGTGTTACCACAAGCAGAGAAGTTCTGTTTCCGGTTGAAAATTAGCTTTAAAATTCGCTCTCTGTCTCTGTTATAGCTGGTTTTAACTGACTGTAACAGGCGGGTTACCTGAGGACGTGTTGAGAAGTTTGACCTCACGGGTTCTCCACATCCAGCCGTCTCTTCCCAGGACACAGCCCAAGATATTCCGCATCCTCCTCGCAGCGACGACCGCCGCGGTGCCGCGACACAAAATCTGACTGTGCATTTTTAAATTATTCTGCTACAACATAAAACATAATATTATATAAAGTCCAGGAGCTTCTTATACATCTATGTCCTGCCCGGCCTCACTCCCATTTCATAACAACTGTCAGCTCATGTTGTCGGAGAGGGAAGATAATAAAAGAGGGAAAAAGTAGTCCGGAACTAAAGTCTTCCGTAGTGGTTTGTATATAAACGTCCCTTTGGTTCCGACTTAGTTTTTACATTAATAACATCGTTTTGTGACTGTAAATATAAAGCGTTGCTTTGCTAAAGTGAATAAAATAGTAAAATAAAGGTTTTGAATGATATTTGATTCTTTATATGTTTGAATTTTAAGCTGTAACCTTTCTGTGTAAGTGGCTTCAAGACTCAGTCAGTTTAGAAATAATATTGAGACACTATTTACACATCATGTTTATCTAACACTTAAAAATGTTACATTACACGCCAGTGTATGTTTGAGTTAGAATAAAATCAACCTAACAAACTCGTAGGTTATATCATGCACCAGAGTAGATGTCTATATTATGATTCATGTTTATATTTTGTATGAATTCAATGGTTCTGTTCTATTATCGTCTCCTTATGACCTCACCCTTCTCTTAATACATCCATTATACTGTAAATATAATTATGACTCTGATCCAAAACACACATTTCATTATTATTATTATCATCATCATCATTATTACTATTATAATTATTATTATTATTATTATTTTCTGTTCCGGTAGAATAGAATAGAATACAATAGAATTTATTTTCAGTGTTGGTCTTGAACACATTTAATAACAATAAATGTTGCTTTAAAAGAACACAATTACAGTCAAACAGCCTAAAAACAAACAACAAACAAACAAAATATAATTATCATAATAAATAAATGTATAAATGAATTAATTAATAAATGTGTGTTGGTCTTTACGTTCAAAGAAAGTGTTTAGTGGCTGAATAAACTCATTAAATCAGATGAGGAGTCATTGGTGAAAATCTATCATCTCATTAATTAGATTTAGAAAGACAGTGGATAAGTCGATGACGTCATTTGAACTCCACTCGCATTCCCAGTAGACCCACTCACGTGCACGCGCGCACACATATAGCTTCCCTCCTCGGGACAAACCGTTGTGGAGCTGCTCTCTCTCTCTCTCTCTCTCTCTCACACTCTCTCTCGCACGCGCGCGCGTTTGAGCGGGTTTGACATTTATCACGTGGAGCGCTGACGGGCTCGGCCCTGGAAGGAGCCGAGCGGAGGGAGACGGAGCGAGCGGGAGGGGGGGGGCAGTGTGGTGGAGGTGTGGTGGTTGTAGTAGTAGTGGAGGGAGGACGAGGCGAATTAAATCCCGTCTTCTCAGCGCGGTGTGAGGGCAGCGAGGCCGGCCGTGAATTCCTCCACCTCTCCCTCATTTCGGTTCTTTTCTCCCCGGAGCGGACACACACACAGGTCCGGGACTATGGAGGACGTCTACCGTTACACCCGCAGCCCTGCCTGGGAGGAACTGGTTAGTAACTACTCAACACGGGAGACTTGTTTTTCTTTTTAATCCGCCTCTCATTTCACTTCGAGTCTGTTCAGTTTCCTCCAAGACAGAAACAGTTGGAGCTTGTATTATTAATATACGGTGTCCTTGTGTCTGCGGAGTTTGAACTGAAGCTCTGTTAGTTTGGAGGTGTTTTCATTCTGTGTTCGTGGAGGGATTTCCTTTATTCGGACGTGATTTGTATCGTGGGCTAAAACCGTTAAAGTGTCACTTTATACCGTGTTAATGTCTTTATAAGAGCTGGTTGTACTGAAAACAACACAAATACTGACGGTGTTACATAAAGTAATGCGATTTCCTCGGTTTAATGGCCAACACACTGCGTGTGGTTGTGTTTATTCTCAGATGAAAAGAGTGACTTCTTATTTTTCTTCTTTTCTTTCCTGTCAATTTCCTTATAAAAATCCAGGTTCTATTTCTTCCTTCTCGCAGAATGGAAATTCATTTTAATTATTTTAAAAATCTAGTCGCACATTTACATCTAGACTAAGATTTACTAATTAAAACTAATTAGGAGCTTGTAAAAAAAAAATGTAATTGTAATATTTTGTTTAAACAAATCCAAAACTTTAGCCTCAGTACAGTTTATTCCTTTATACACATATTTATTTAACAGAGTGAAGAAATACTATAATGAGATTAATGAACATTATTGTTGGTTGTAGCATCATTAGCCAAATATGAGCTGATTTTATTGATTCATTGTGACATTAGTTTTAATGTTAACCACCTGCTCGATAGTTTTAGCACCACTGCAGGTTATTTAAATTAAATGAAGTAGTTTATGGTGATATTAGTTCGTGTGCCGCCGCTCGGCTGCAGTGTTGGTGTGAAGCAGCCGCTAGGGTCTGCCATGCCACGGACATGTCCGCCGGTTGACGGAGTGGATGAGGCGGTCTCTAGCCCGGACTGGCTGTGTAGGCTGGAGCCATAACCGTCAGCCAAGCAGGGGCCGGGGAGAGGAGGTGGGGGGTGGGTTTATACGTCGTGGAGCCCGTCCGCGCTGTACCGCGACATGTTACATCCCCTATGCGTTTACCAGCCCACACACACTCCAGCGAACACAGCCGCGCTCATCACGGAGACACCGAGACATGACGGCGAGGAGAGACGCGTCTCAGCCGCTCGGCAGCTCTCGCCTCCCGGAGAGGAAGGGAGCGGCGGACCGGGCGAAGGCTAACCCCGACTGGTTTTATCCTTCCCCTCGACAGGAGCCGGAGAAAGGGCCGGCGTCCGCGGCGGGGATCCATGCCCATGTGGTGGGCGCTGTCGCCGGCTCCGGTGCTGCAGACGAGTCCTCCGACTCCGAGGCAGAGCAGGAAGGCCCCCAGAAACTGATCCGGAAAGTGTCCACCTCCGGGCAGATCAGGAGCAAGGTAAGACCCCCCCCCCCCCCGACTCTTTGTCTGTCTTTTACTTACATGGATGTCTGGATTTGGATTTCACACTGGTGCCTGGGTGGTTTGTTGATAGGAGAGGGGGGGGTGGGGGTGGGGGGGCTCTTTCAGCTGCATGAACATAAGGCTGGGGTGTCCCTGAGCAAGGCACTGATTGACTGTAGCAGCAGCAGAGCGCTGTGTTTACCTGCTGCTGGGCCATTCAGAGGAGAAGTGTGTTGGCCAGTGGGTTCCTATAGATCCTGATGATGTCCAGTGACAGTAATAACGGTCTTTACCTCTTCACCTCTCACACAGTAAGACCCAGGACTCCTACACACTGACTCCATCTTTATTTGCATTCAGAAACAGACATTTTCTGCAACAGAAAACTTGCTAAAACCTGTTGCTTTGATAAGTTTAAGTGTTTATCTTCAAAGTAGTGCAACCTAATTGCAACTCAATTAGAGCTGCAATGATTAGTCGATTAATCGATTAGTTTATTAACAGAAAAGTAATGTGCAGTTATTGTGATAATCAGTTAACAGTTTATTATTCAGGCAGAAACTCTTCAGTGTCTATGATGTGAAGATTATTTGTAAAACATGCAAATTGAAGCATCTGAGCTCTGAACTATAGTGAATGGTGGTAGCCTATACTATTGCTGTTGTTTATAACTTATAAACTAAATTATTGATTTATCTATTAATCGAGAGAATAATTTGCAGATTAACCAATGATGAATTACTCTAAATTCATTAGATCTATTTTATTTATTGTTACAGATTTTGAATTCATCATTTACACATTATTTATTGCAAATATATATATTTTCTTTAAATTAAATTCTAACGCTCCATCACAATAAATCTATAAATCTATTTTGATTTTAAATAAAAACACAATCTTTATGTAACTCAACTGTATGACATGATGTAAAGTATATACAGTGTATGTGAAGGAGATTTAAATCAGTTTAAATAAATAATAAATCATGTTTTACATAAATAAAATAAATAAAAATGGAGGGTCAAGGATGGGCTGTGTTTGAGGTGCGGGGCGAAGTAAGAGGACGCTGCGCTAATTCTTCCCTCTGACACCTAAGCTCTCTTGGACCACTTATCTTTTACACGGTAAACGAGTGCCATCCTCCCACACCAATGGATCCACTTAATTATTGACTGCTCCACTCCACCCCACCTGCATTATTCAGCATGGGGGGGGGGTATTTAGAGACTGGGGGCAGAGGGGCGGCTGGTCGTACCTTTCTGATGCTAATTCCTGTCAACCAGTGTAGTGCAGTGCTGCCCAGAGGACAGACCCTGCAAGGCTGCAACAATACATTTTCATTTTTTATAGTCATGTTTTTAATAAATTCATTAATAGTTTTGTCAATAAAATGTAAAAACAATAATGATAAATTCATGCATCAGAAGAAAAACAAGCAAACCGTCACGTGTGAGAGGCTGAAACCAGCAGATGTTTGGTCCTTCAACTCCATGAATAATAAATGATGTATAATGAAAGTTCCAGGTTTACAGCTCCATGATGTGGAGCCAGGTTAAAGGCTGATGTCGTATAAGAGGATGAGTGTAAACACAGACGCAGCTGATGTTGGTTGAAATTTCCTGCAGGACCTTTTTTATTGTAAGTTGATTTTTCCACACTGACTCTGGACTCACCTGTGGCCTCTGGAGTCGGAGCGGGAGATTTAAAAGTCAGGTTACCGCGAGTCATGACGATGAACAGTCTGACTGCAGACATGTAGGTAAACTGAAGGGATGCTGCCTTCGTCGGTTGGCAGAGAGCCCAGAGAGATCTAATCTGGTCTGTCCAACTCTGCACGATGCTCTGAAACGACTTCATGCTGCTATCACCACGGCATAAAGCACTCGTACTGTAATTGTATCGGTGTGTTTAGCGTGTTGACACTGTGCGAACAAAGGTCTCAGGGTTGTTGTTGTGTGGGTCAGTGGGTTTTTCTCTCCGAGTGTGTGTGTGTGTGTGTGTGCATGCTGGGAGTTACTAATGGATCATGCAGGCACTGACTCACTGAGTGTTGTTCCACTGGGTTGTTTGCTCATCCCTGGACTGTGTGTGTGTGTGTGTGTGTGTGTGTGTGTGTGTGTGTATGTATGTATACTTGCCCATCACATTGTCTATGTCCATCCCTCTCCGTCCACTATCTCTCTGGTTCTTCGGTTGCTACAGGCAACCACATCTTTCGCCCCTTATTGACCGAGTCCGTGGCGATGCTGCGTGTGAGGCAGCTGGTTTGGTTGAAGGGGGCCACATATGCCACACAGTTTGTCTCGGCTGTGAACTTCTCAGACACGAGCGCTCTCTGTCTCCACTTGGAGAAAATCTAGAGGAACACGTCAGTGGATCAAAGCAGACGAGGAGAGAGGAGGAAATGCCAGCGAGTTTACAGAAATGTCCGAATGAACCACTCATTTATCACAGAGCAGGAGAGATGACATGTTGCTCATCATGAAACTGGGAAACAGAATTAGACAAGCTGGTTTATGAATTTGTAGCTTGTGTAACAACACCTGATAAAACTCTTTAACGATCTTATTTACAAAAAGATTTTGACAGAAGTGAAGTGGAGCTCTGACTCTTCCTCTCACGGCTACAGAAGACCGTGCGACTAACATCAGCTAACTTTTCTCTTTGTCTGCCTGATGTCCACTATTGTTGACGTCCAATTATAAACCCATCATGGCAAATCAACATATTGACGGCTGTGAGTAGTTGTTGTTTTTATTGAATGAGCGGCTGAAGCAGAGATGAGATCCCCGCCTGAGGTCTCTCCTGTCAGCCTGAGAGTAATGGAGGGAACCTGATACGCCATCAGACAGTATGCGCATCAAGTGGTGAATACAGCAACTCGTACTGTTGTAATCAATCAATCAATCAATCAATCAAATTTATTAGTACAGCACTTTTCATACAGGTTTGTGCAGTTCAAAGAGCTTCACAGACTGATGAGATAAAAAGAATGATATATTAATATTAATGATAGAATAAGATACAATAATAAAAGAATAGATAAAATAAAGTGACTAAAATGTATGAAATATTTAATGAAAAGCCAGGCTGAAGTGGTATGTTTTGAGTTTACGTGTAAAAATGTGCATTTCATCCATTAAACTAGTTAATAACAAAGAGCACAAAGATATCTCTCAGAATCAGGACGTCTTTTTCTCGCCTGTTATCTCCACTCTCAGCCCCCTCGTTGTCTTTTCAGGGTGTGCTGTTGCAGCTTATAAACTTGTGACTAATACTGTAGCTGTGTGATTGAAAGCAGAGCTAATGGCATGCTGGATCCTGCTGCTGCTGCTGCTGCACGGACGACGACACTGGGACAGCACTGCGAGTCTGACACCGAACGATCCAGATCAGATAGGTGTTGAGTTAGTCAGATCTGAGGATGAGACGCTGTAGAGAATACTCATCTTCGCTTCATGTCTCCCACGAAGAGGCGACGCACTGTGACTTACATTTATGGGAAGTAAGGCTGACTCCTCTGGATAAATACTCTTGGAATCAGGAGTGGATTGAGTCTTTTGGTGGTTATGCACTTGCTGATTTAATTTACCTTTCTCTTTTTATTGTATTTCCATATGGGAGACGCTCAGAGAAGGAGAAACGAGCCTTCCTCAAAGTGTTGTGGGTTTTGCCCACTCAGATGTCTTGTACTTCCTGTTGAGAAAGCGTGGGCAAACACTCCTCTGGAGGATTGTAACTGAGACTGTACTTAAACAGGAAATTTGCCACTTGCTTTTTGCATTTGAAAAGTTGTTTTTCATGTTGGGGGACGTGATGATGAGAGGCTGTAAAAGAACACGAGTCTCTGAATAAGAGAAAGTCGACTTGTAGATGTCGCAGCGGTCGGTTTCTCTCTGGCAGGAATCGTAGCTGCAGCGTAGAAACAATGTAAAGTTGAGTCCTCGTCTGTCCAGAGCTGTAGCTGAAGCTAATTGAGGTAATTGTGTGTAAATTGCCGGCCTCAACAACATCACTTAACATGGCCCTGCACCCACTTGACACATGTATAACTACCCATATGTGGTCCGGTTGCACAATGGAGATCACAGACAGAGGAATTACCCCTTCCCAACTGCTGGATTGTAATTTTCCCATCACCGTGGGGAAATTTTAGCATGTGGTGGGAGTCAGAGGAGGAAGGGTGCAGAGTTACAATTACACCCAACAGAGAGGACAATATGCCAGCAGGAGAGTGGTGGAGGTGGAGATTCAGCACTGGTCTCTAAAAGGACTGGATTGTTCTGGCTCCACAGACGCTCCAGTCTTACTCAGGAATGACGAACGAGTTGCTGATGGAGGTGTAACTGCGTGGAATGATTCCTGAGACAGTGGGCTTCTCTCAACACTGTGGACACAGACGTAAGCAGTCTGTATGGAGCAGTTTGTCTCATCAGTCCTGAGGTGAAGTTGTCAGACGGGGGATGGGTTTTTCTCGTGGCTAGCTACTGTACTATAAATGTATGCAAGTGTTTGTATGTGCAGCAGGTACAAGGACGTGTATGTGTATATGTGTGAATAGGAAGTTGCAATAATGGAGGTAACAGGCAACAGGGAGGTCTGGTTCCTCCACAACAGGCTGGTTGTCCTCCTATAGTCAGTGTCTTTAAAGCTCCTCCAGTGTAAAGGTGTGTGTCCATGTGTAGTGTGATTATAGATCAGCTCTAGCTTCTATATTAATACTGTGAAAGTATCAAAGCCTCAGTCCACAGAGAAATGCACACAGCCTGTATTCAGAAACTGAGCCTTAAAACCAGCCGTCAGGACTTCTGGAACTTTGTGATGTCACAACAAAGCAGTCACCAAGCCCCGCCCACCTGGACCCACCATCCAAACCTTGCAGGATTTGGTTTCTCTGAGTGTTTTTACCTGAAATCTGCTTTATTTTTATTGGATCAGTCAGAAAACAGTCAGCCAATCAGAAGAGAGGCTCAGAGCCTCCTCTCTTCTGATTGGCTCACCGACCTGTTGTTACTAGAGCTCCAGAGAGAAGCCTGAGAGAGGAGATGTAAAACTACACTGAGATGGTTTTTATATCTTCTGATGGATCAACACTTCAAATAAAACTACTAATAAAACTAATAAAACTAGGAGCTAATAATATTCATGAGCTGTGACGATTAGTTGATTAATCACATAGTCGATTCACAGAAAAATAGTTTGAAACTTTTCTGATAATTGATTCTTTTTTTTCACTTCAGTCTGAATATCTTTGGGTTGTTGATACTATAACTACAGTTTTACTAATATGAGGAATATAAAATCACTGATATTTAAATGATACTTTCATTTGATTTAAAGAATCTCGATGTATGTGGTGGAGTCCAAAACTCACAATCCTAATATTTAGGACAAAGTTAGGAGCCCTGTTATTTAAAATAAATCTTTAACCTTTGCTCTTTGCAGTAAAACAGTTATAAAACAATTAAACTAACCAGAGCAGGAGGTGGAGAGTGGAGCATTTTTATCAGATTAATTAGATAGAAACCTCGGAGAGGCCCAGAGGGGACTGCTAATTGGTTTAGGACACAGAGCTGCAGAGATTAAGGTAAGAGAGAGAGGCTAAACCATTAGTGTGGAGGAGTCTGCAGTCCTGCAGTTAGCTGCAGCTTCAGTTCATACACGGTCCGGTTCTGGCTGAACTGACTGTTTGACTGACTGTTGGTCTGGGTATCGTCAAAGACAGGACCCAGGTCTGCTCACAGCTGCTGGACTCGTTCTGAATCTCCTGTGCCTTTGTCCATTGTATAAGCGTGTGTGTGTGTGTGTGTGTGTGTGTGTGTCTGTGTCTGTGTGTGTCTGTGTCTGTGTGTGTCTGTGTCTGTGTGTGTCTGTGTCTGTGTGTGTCTGTGTCTGTGTGTGTCTGTGTCTGTGTGTGTCTGTGTCTGTGTGTGTCTGTGTCTGTGTGTGTCTGTGTCTGTGTGTGTCTGTGTCTGTGTGTGTCTGTGTCTGTGTGTGTCTGTGTCTGTGTGTGTCTGTGTCTGTGTGTGTCTGTGTCTGTGTGTGTCTGTGTCTGTGTGTGTCTGTGTCTGTGTGTGTCTGTGTCTGTGTGTGTCTGTGTCTGTGTGTGTCTGTGTCTGTGTGTGTCTGTGTCTGTGTGTGTCTGTGTCTGTGTGTGTCTGTGTCTGTGTGTGTCTGTGTCTGTGTGTGTCTGTGTCTGTGTGTGTCTGTGTCTGTGTGTGTCTGTGTCTGTGTGTGTCTGTGTCTGTGTGTGTCTGTGTCTGTGTGTGTCTGTGTCTGTGTGTGTCTGTGTCTGTGTGTGTCTGTGTCTGTGTGTGTCTGTGTCTGTGTGTGTCTGTGTCTGTGTGTGTCTGTGTCTGTGTGTGTCTGTGTCTGTGTGTGTCTGTGTCTGTGTGTGTCTGTGTCTGTGTGTGTCTGTGTCTGTGTGTGTCTGTGTCTGTGTGTGTCTGTGTCTGTGTGTGTCTGTGTCTGTGTGTGTCTGTGTCTGTGTGTGTCTGTGTCTGTGTGTGTCTGTGTCTGTGTGTGTCTGTGTCTGTGTGTGTCTGTGTCTGTGTGTGTCTGTGTCTGTGTGTGTCTGTGTCTGTGTGTGTCTGTGTCTGTGTGTGTCTGTGTCTGTGTGTGTCTGTGTCTGTGTGTGTCTGTGTCTGTGTGTGTCTGTGTCTGTGTGTGTCTGTGTCTGTGTCTGTGTGTGTGTGTGTGTGTGTGTGTGTGTGTACGTGGTGCTCAGGTTACTCATTCCTTCTCTGGCACAGGACTCGCTCAGTGTGTCTCACAATTTAGCAGAAGAGAGGAGCAGCAGCGCACAGAGGCGAAGCACAGCGACTATTTATAGATCACTTCTGGCCTACTTGGCAACAGGAAGGAGATGAAGACAAGGAAAGGAACTATGGAGGCCAAGGAGGGACAAAATAGAAAATAGAACATCCAACTAGAGCAAAGTCACTTCTGCTCTTCTGGCTGGTCAGAAAAAGACAAACTAAAGTTCCACTTTTGTTGAGAGTCTGAAAGTTTGTCTTCAGACAAAAACTCTGGGTAATGAATGTTTCTCCGCCTCAAGGTGCAGCAGCTCTCATCAGTGCTGGGAATGATTAATCTGCAGGTTATTTCCTTCATTAATCGATTAATCGTTTCATCTGTAAAACATTGTTGGGAACACCTCCCTAACACTGGATCCAGATGTTCCTCTGAGACTCTGCTCCGTGTGGACAGGATGCATCATTTCTCCTGTTGGTCTCAGGAAGTGGAACCTGACGCGGTCTGTAGGTCGGACTCTGCTCATCACAGGTGTACAGAGTGACCGTGGAACTTCCTGTCCATTCTCCTCTGACCTCTGACCTCTCTCATCAATACAGAGCTGTTGCTCACTGGATGCTTTTTGTTGTTGCTCCATTCTGAGTAAAAACTCGAGAGACTGATGTGAGTGGAAATTTGCAGAAATACTGAACCCAGCGTCTGACACCAGCGACCACGTCACGCTCAGAGTCACATTTTCCCTCGTTCTGATGTTTGATGTGGAGTTAAAGCTCCATATTTTCTTCTTCCTCTGTTTTATTTTAGTGTTGATCCATAAGAAGATATATTTGTGGCTTTAAGAACCAAAATCATCTCAGTGTAGTTTTATTTCTGAGTGATCCAATAAAGATATAGCACATTTCAGGTAAAACACCAAATCCTGCAAGGTTTGAATGGTGGGTCCAGGTGGGCGGGGCTTGGGGATTGTTTTTTTTTTTGTTTGTACAGTAATTCAGGTAATACAACAGCACATAAAAGCAGAATTTAACTTCAGTACAACAGGTGAACATAAGAGGAATAAAAATATGAAAAGATAAATTCCTCTTTAAAAGAAAAAAAAAGTCAGAGGTAACAGAGAAAAAGTTTTTCATAATTTTCCAAAAGCTTCTCAGTGTTTTTGTTGTTTAATGAACCGAGTGATTTGAGTGAATTCAGTTCCAGGAGAAAAGAAGAATTTGTTGATTTGGCAGATTTCTGTTCGTGGATGAAGAATTTTACACTTAAAATGATGAAGTTCAGCAGATATTCAAGAGCGCCATCATTTGGACTATCATAGAGACAAATGATATGTTTAAAGTTGAAGGAGTAGAAAGAGTTAGCTTAGAATTAGTTAGATCTATCAGTCTCCATTGTGACATCACAAAGTTCCAGAAGTCCTGACGGCTGGTTTTAAGGCTCAGTTTCTGAATACAGGCTGTGTGCATTTCTCTGTGGACTGAGGCTTTGATACTTTCACAGTATTAATATAGAAGCTAGAGCTGATCTATAATCACACTACACATGGACACAGACCTTTACACTGGAGGAGCTTTAAGTGAAGCTCCTGACCTGGATCTGCAGGAGGTGATGCTTTGCACTGCTGCTGCGTGATTGGACTGCGTGAGTGAGAAGGTGTTCCTAATAAAGTGCTCAGTGAGTGTGTGTGTTTGGCCGTGCCAACACTAGTGCAGCTCACAGTTAGCAGCCCTGTGTGTTTGTCTCGGTCAGTCATGAGATGCTCATTAAGCCTCTCAGTCGACCTCCCCACTTCTGGTTGGATTAACTGTCCAATCAGCTGATTGTACGGCCCGCAACATGTGTGCACGCCCACGTGAGTGTGCATGTGTTTGCATGTCAGCGGTGGTGTTGCGAAGGAAGAACCGTCGACGCCACTCTGTGCCTTTAGTTTCTTCACAACATCAGCTCAGTTGGGATGAAAACGAGCCGCTGGGCTCTGAATGAGGAGATGACTTCATCCACCGCCGCTGTCTCAGTCCCACTGTGATTGCAGTTGCAGGCGAAGCAGCTGAGGCCTTATAGGGTAGTCGGCATTGAGGTATTTCACCTTAATCCGTGGCAGGAATGTGGTCTTCATGCCGTACCTACGGAAAGGGAAGCAGGGAATTAACGTAGGTAGACAGCTGCTTGAGAAAATTCACAATGTGCCCACTTCCTGTTTGTTTGTTTTTTTACCACTCAGTCACCGTGTCTGTCCAGACTGACGACGAGGACTGGGACTGAAGTGAAGCTGACCTCGTCCTTGAGGAAGGGCCCCCTCAGATTCTGTCAAGGACCCTCTGTTGTCTCCACTTCTTTTCACTTTGTCACATCAAGTTGAGTTTAGTCCGACTGTCAGTTACAGACCACAGGAAGCTTTTTAAAGGCTCAGAAGTGGGAAGTGCAGGATCCAGTGCAAGGATCCACTCGGCCTCTGCTGCTTTGATTTTGAATTCTCAAACTTCATGAAAATGCAACAACATCAGTGTGGTGCTTGTCTTAACGATCACTCCACCTTAATTACAAACCACGTTTTCTCACGTAGCCTCAGTGGTATTTAGCCGTGCAGCTACTTTCTCCTAGAGAGAAAAACTAACTCAGCGGAACTACTTTCCTTTCAAATATCCCCTTTTCATGATCCATCAGTCTGTAGAGTATCGTCTCCCCGGAGCTCAAACTGCCGTCTTCATGTCCCTTCATCCAAACGTCCAGAGATACTCACTGTACTGTGATGTATGATGACGAAAAGGAACAAAACACCTTACGTTTTCTACTTAATGACACACTTAGGATAAAAGTTAAGTAATTTACAGCAGTGAAAGAGATTTTACAGCAGTTTCCATTGAGACTGTTGGTTTGCTGCCATCAGCACCTGTGATACCGTGAACTACGGTCGCTAAGGGCTTTTGTGCCACAAACATTTGAAGGAAACATTAAAGAGAAGACTTAAGGTGTTTTGTGCAGCAGTTTTTATTCTAAGGAAACCTTAGCTCAGACTTTAAGGAAAATCTTAACTTAAGGTGTTTTGTGCAGCTGGCCCTTCATCCTCATGTTTGAGAAGCCGGAACCAGAAAACTCTTGTTTGTTTGTTTTTGCTTGATACACGACTGAAACTTATTGTTCGATCATCATTATAGTTCATTTTCTGTCGATCAACTCATCAATTAATTGGCAGGTGGTGTCAGTTGTATACAGACACTGTTTCTGGAATATCGTTGCTGTTGTTGTGACTGGAGTTGTTCAGTGTTCTGGTGCCACAGTGTGATGGTAACATTCACCTGTGTTGTACTGACACAAGGTGAAGGTTCATTAGTTTATTAAGAAAATATGTGTTAGTAGTTTGAGTGAACTGTCCCTTTAAGAATCACTCGCTCAGTGAAGCAGCAATAGTCAAACAACAAATTCATCTCTTTTCATGACTTGTAATAATCTGTGTGTGTGTGTGTGTGTGTGTGTGTGTGTGTGTGTGTGTGTGTGTGTGTGTGTGTCCTGTATTCTGCTGCAGTGTTTTCTGTGTTTAAGTTGACACAGCTGGTGGGCAGGATGTCAGCTTCAGGCCTCTGTGTCTGTTTGTAATTCTCCCCTTGGAGAGCAGCCTTCCTTTGCTATAAATAGCCTCAATGTGTGTGTGTGTGTGTGTGTGTGTGTGTGTGTGTGCCCCACCTCTCCTCTTGTGTGCCCAGAGAGATTGATGTTCCCCCCCACACAGCATTTCCATCTGTGTGTGTGTGTGTGTGTTTTATCTTTTCCATGTCCACTGTTCCATGTCTCGCTGTATTTGCTCTGTATTTTCTGTGTGTGTGTGTGTGTGTGTGTGTGTGTGTGTGTGTGTACGCAAGATGATGGTGGTCTTAATGGTGATGAGTGTGTTGCACATGGAGCGATGTTCGGACTCGGTGTTACACACACACACACACACACAGGTTGTATCAGAGACAGGAAGTCCTCGTCTTCCCATCATTCTTTAAGCTTATTTAAACTCCTCCTCCTCACACTGTCTTGCTTGTTTGTGATTCGTCCTCTGTGTCTGTGGGATGCCATCCTTTCTTTTTTCTTTCTTTCTCTCTCTCCTTCTACGTCCATCACTCTTTTCTCTCTGAGGACAAGGTTGAGTGTGAGTGATGTGTGTTTACAGCTCTGCAGAGTGTGTGTGTGTAATGGCTTCCCTTTCTTCTTCACTTATTGGCCTATTCCTTGTCTCCCATGCATAAAATTGTTGCCCAGATTCACACACACATAAACAGTACACACTTTTTTTTATCTCGACAGTTTCCTGTAGATAAATACAAGATGGTGCCAGATGTGTGTGTGTGTGTGTGTGTGTGTGTGTGTGTGTGTGTGTGTGTGTGTGTGTGTGTGTGTGTGTGTTTGATTGAAGCATTGTGTAAATTTCTGATGGAACTGTTCTCTGATAAGACGCCTCATAAAACTATTATTCATCACGGTCATTGTGTTTTCTCTAAAGGAAATCTTAACTCAGGCCTTAAGGGAAATATTAACTTAAGGTGTTTTGTGTGACTCAGACTTTATCTCGAGCTTTGTGTAATTTTCTGATGGACCCTTTCTCTGATATGACACCTGCAAAATCTGTTATTCATCATGTTTATTGCTTATTTGCAGACGAGTATAAAGGAGGGACTGCTGCTGAAACAGACCAGCTCCTTCCAGAGGTGGAAGAAGCGCTACTTCAAGCTGAGAGGCCGAACTCTCTACTACGCCAAAGATGCCAAGGTAGGCTCACCTCAGCTCAGCTCAGGTGAGCAGGTTTGCTGCTCTCAGGTCTCCTGCTGTCAGTGTTGATGTGTAATCTCTTTTCTCTGATCCCACGATTCACTTGTTTTAGTGTCTGGAATCAAAACTTTAAAAGGTTCAGAGACGAGGAAGAGGTTTACACATACTCTGAGCCTGCAGCCAGTTAGCTTAGCTTAGCATAAAGACTGGAAATGGGGGGAAACTATGCTAAGCTAAGCTAACGGGCTGCAGCTTAATATTTCCTCGTATTGAATATGATCCATCTTCTGCACAGTAACTTCCTCTTACACTGATACCGATCGTTTCCTGGTCACATTCTTTATTTCCCTTCCCTAATCACATTAATTGATCGGTACCACTTCACAATAATTATTTACCATCATCTTAACTAGGGATGCCGCGATCACATTTTTTGCCGCCGATGCCGACCATTAATGAGTGAGATCAATACTGATCATGAATGTCATGATTGCAGATGTTGTACGTTCAGTCTCACTCACTTTGTAAAAGTTCCACACGGCCGACATGTTGTTCTGACACCAGAGTATGAGCCACAGCTGATCGGTTTGAAGGTGATCGGTGACTAGAAGCATCAATCAGTCCCTCCAGAAAATCGCAATAATTAAAGCAGATTCAACCAATCCCTGTGAATTCGGAGCGACCTTTGACCAATCATCATAGTTTCCCGCCAGTTGAACCAATCACACCGGTCCCTGCACAGAAAGTCACGAACGTGTCACGTTCACCAACAGACATCACTGTTAAAGACGTGAAGACGTTCACAGATGTTTTACATGAAAGGGTTAAATAGTTCTGCAGCGCTGCATCATTGTGGAGGAACCACAGGTGTAAAGCTGCTGGAGCCTCCGCAGCGACGCTCCACTACGTTTATTCTCCAGAGGAAATAAAATATCTGCAGTCACATGATCACGTGGATGTTTGTCTGCATTGTAAGAGCTGGAAGATCCGATCACTGAGAGTCTGTCATGGAGAGAGCTGATAAAAACACATGGTCAGGGTATTGATTGATTTCCAAACATCAATCACATATCAAGTAACACTCAAGAAAATATTCCACCTTAAAAGATGGCAGCAGCTTTACTCTCACTGATACAAGTTGCCTTCGATTTTTAATGAATTATTGTTATTATATGATTATTATTTTAATAAAGTTAGCGACAATTTTTGCAATTTTTATTTCACTTTTGTTGCAAAAAAAACATTTAAAAACATTTAAAAACAAAGCAACTTTCATCGCAATTCTAAGAAAAGCTGCTGAGAAATCAGATATTTTAGCTGCAACTATCCTGAAAGAAAGCTGTGAACTCCTGGAGGGACTGATTGATTCTCATCTACTGATCACGTGTTTCTAATGAAATCAGCCGATCGATCGGGGCATCCCTAATCACATTGTTTTACTTTCACTAAATCTTTGCTCTTAACTTCTGAACTCTCTCCCCCCTTTGCCTCTGATCTAACCTCCCTGGTCTGGAACATGTGTGTGTGTTGTTGCCTGTGTGTGTGTGTGTGTGTGTGTGTGTGTGTGTGTGTGTGTGTGTGTGTGTGTGTGTGTGTGTGCGTGTGTGTGCGTTTGCGTGTGCGCACTAGTCCGGCAGTGCTCTGGCACGCTGGCAGGAGCGGGCGCTGCGCAGGGTGTCCAGGAGTCGCGTGTGCTGGCGGGTTCTGTCCGTGTGCTGGACGGGCGCACGCCGCTCCCCCCCCCCTCTGGGCGCCAGCGGATCTGAGGAAGGCCTAGTGAGAATCCGGGTCAGCACAGCACTGCCAGGGGCCACGGGCCAAACCAGAACCACAGCTTTAACACATCACCTGTCTCACCTGTAGACCACAGAGCTGCGTTCATGTCACATGGGGACGGGTTGGGACAGCGTCGTGTATTTCACAGACTGATTTAAACATGGCGTCCGACCTTTAAAGACCATGTGACCTGAACGCTCTGTGTATAATATGGATATAAGTTTGTCACTGGACGACCATGCAGGGAGATGAACAGGTGACAGAAACACTTCCTGGTTGATTTGGTCGTGTCTCTGTGAACTCTCTCCGTCATGGTCAGACAGTGATGTTAGTCTGTAGATAAGTTCCTGTTCTCCTACGTGTCCATCAACTCTGCTGTCGCCACGGTAACCTGGCTGGCTGTGCTGCCTGAACAAGCCTGACCTCCTCATTGATCCACCAGGAAGGCTGCATCTTAGCTCCTCTCCTCTCTCCTTGTTTCCTCATCTCCTCCTCTCCTCTTTCCTTGTTTCCTCATCTCATCCTCTCCTCCTCTCCTTGTTTCCTCTCCTCTACTCTCTCCTCTCCTTGTCTCCTCTCCCTCCTGATTGTACATAAGTCAGTAAAACAACATAAGATAAAATGACAGCTAGGAAAGAAGGAGGCGTTGAAGGAGGCAGGAAAGGAGGCTCGTTGAGGTCGCTGAGATGCAGCCGCTGAGATCTATGGGTAACAGAGTCTGGACGCTCGTCTCTGTCCACCATCCACTGTCAGCCTCCATTACAGCTTCCCTCAAGACAGCTGTGTGTGTGTGTGTGTGTGTGTGTGTGTGTGTGTGTGTGTGTGTGTGTGTGTGTGTGTGCTAGGTAGAGAGAGAGAGAGAGAGATTGTGTCAATAGAACTGAAAGTAATCACACACATGCAGCACACACACGTGATGCAGTGGTATAGCAGCCAAGAGTGCTGGGGTGGGGGGGTCATGTTTGTGTTGGCATGCCATGCATTCTTACACACACACACACACACACACACACACACACACACACACACACACACACACACACACACACACACAGAGTAAGCGTTGGCTGGTGTCCCTCTACAGCCATGCCTGGAGAGAGTGTCGTTAACTGGGCATTCCCTCCGACAGCTGCAGCAGCTCGCACACACACACACACACACACACACACACACACACACACACACACACACACACACACACACACACTCACTCGGAGGGCATTCCTTTGACAGCATCAGTGTTTGGCCTGTGGCTCAGTGGAGCTCAGCTGTGTGTGTGACGCGTCGTGTTGCCGTCTACAGACTCTCCTCTGTCTGACACACAGAAACCAACGGAGCTCATTCACATCCACTGTCACGTCCTTCATCAAGGCAAAGAGGCAAAACACTGGGGGGGGGGCAGTGTAGGTGCAGAGTGGTGTCCACTGTAATACACGTCAAATATTCATTGTTTTTCAGCCAATGAAAATGCACCAGTAACTGAAAAAATATTATATTGTGTGTTATTTTCAATATAAGAAAAATGCAGGATGGTATCAACATTTAATGTCCATCCCACTGGACAATAAATCAAACTGCTAAAAGGTAAATTTGTGAAAATCAAAGTGAAAAGAATAAAAACTATTTCTCAAACTTCTTTAATTAAATGTCAGAGAGCAGCAGAAGTTAAGAAAGTAGAGAGATGGAGAGAGCGCCTGTTTTCTGTCTGACAACCATCATTTAATAAAAAAATAAATAATAATAATAATAATAATAATAATAATTTTAGTACTTCTATAATTTTAATTTGAACTTTTGATCAGATGTTTTCTTTTATTTATCAGGCTGCAAATAAACAACAACAATAAATCTGACTTTGATTTTATTTACAGTCACTAAATTAAAGATTTTAAGATTTATCACAAATAAAATGATGTTAAAAAAAGGAAACTGTTTTTGTTCTTGGAGAAAACACGTCATTGGACGACCTGTTCAGAGATAATATCATTTCTGATTGGTTACATGGGAACAGTCACTTGTGAAAACTTAATTTTACACTTTCTCTTAAGTTGGTACTTTACTTCTTTAGTGTCATTATTAGTAGTTTTATTAATTTATTTACTCAGTTGGATCCCCATTAACCACTGTGTTGTAACAATGGCTTCTCTTCCTTCCTGGGGTCGCCTTCATTTCATAAACAATCCCTCAGTGACAACATATACTAGTGGTAGAAGATATTAGTAGTTAAATATGGGCCCAAGTCTAGAATAACATGGACAGGAGGCTGATGATAGAATTATTATTTTATTTATTTTACAATAGTGGACATATGCAGTGTGAAAAATAAGAATATATTTAACACTAGATGGTTAAAAGGACCCAATGATTGTCGTGAACATGATAAAAATATATTAAGATCATTAAGAGACGTAGATGAGGAAGAAAAATCTGTTTTAATGTAAGAGAATGAGAAGAATCAGGTCTGAGGGGATTAATGACAGTGGTTTTGTACGAAGGGAGTTTTTTCCCTCGTCCCCGTCATTAAAAATAACCCTCCACCATGTGGTCGGCCAAGTGGTAGATTTGTTTAACCACCACATGAAGCCCTCCGTGACATGCGTGGGTCAGAACCTCAGCACAAGCTGAGAGGAATAAACATCTGCTGTTTCCCTTAGTCCTGCTGAAGCCTGCAGTTCCACGAGCGTCCACCGACCTCGCCCACTCCGACTCACAGCCAGTCATCACCATGACAACATGGACGCATCATGAAACAATCACACCCTCGACACAGACGTGCAAAAGGCCCCCACCTGTCCTACAGAAGAGCCAGACCCCCAACCTTAAAGAGACGAAAACAATGTGATGTTTTTGGTCGTTTTGGGTCTCCATAGTAGTTTTTGTCTCTTTGTGGTAGTTTTTGTTTCTTTGTAGTAGTTTTTGTCTCTTTGTAGTAGTTTTTGTCTCTTTGTAGTAGTTTTTGTCTCTTTGTAGTAGTTTTTGTCTCTTTGTAGTAATTTTTGTTTCTTTGTGGTAGTTTTTGTCTCTTTGTGGTAGGTTTGCATCTCTTTGTAGTAGTTTTTGTCTCTTTGTAGTAATTTTTGTTTCTTTGTGGTAGTTTTTGTCTCTTTGTGGTAGGTTTGCATCTCTTTGTAGTAGTTTTTGTCTCTTTGTAGTAATTTTTGTTTCTTTGTGGTAGTTTTTGTCTCTTTGTGGTAGGTTTGCATCTCTTTGTAGTAGTTTTTGTCTCTTTGTAGTAATTTTTGTTTCTTTGTGGTAGTTTTTGTCTCTTTGTGGTAGGTTTGCATCTCTTTGTAGTAGTTTTTGTCTCTTTGTAGTAATTTTTGTTTCTTTGTGGTAGTTTTTGTCTCTTTGTGGTAGGTTTGCATCTCTTTGTAGTAGTTTTTGTCTCTTTGTAGTAATTTTTGTTTCTTTGTGGTAGTTTTTGTCTCTTTGTGGTAGGTTTGCATCTCTTTGTAGTAGTTTTTGTCTCTTTGTAGTAATTTTTGTTTCTTTGTGGTAGTTTTTGTCTCTTTGTGGTAGGTTTGCATCTCTTTGTAGTAGTTTTTGTCTCTTTGTAGTAATTTTTGTTTCTTTGTGGTAGTTTTTGTCTCTTTGTGGTAGGTTTGCATCTCTTTGTAGTAGTTTTTGTCTCTTTGTAGTAATTTTTGTTTCTTTGTGGTAGTTTTTGTCTCTTTGTGGTAGGTTTGCATCTCTTTGTAGTAGTTTTTGTCTCTTTGTAGTAATTTTTGTTTCTTTGTGGTAGTTTTTGTCTCTTTGTGGTAGGTTTGCATCTCTTTGTAGTAGTTTTTGTCTCTTTGTAGTAATTTTTGTTTCTTTGTGGTAGTTTTTGTCTCTTTGTGGTAGGTTTGCATCTCTTTGTAGTAGTTTTTGTCTCTTTGTAGTAATTTTTGTTTCTTTGTGGTAGTTTTTGTCTCTTTGTGGTAGTTTTGCATCTCTTTGTAGTAGTTTTTGTCTCTTTGTGGTAGTTTTTGTCCCTTTGTAATAGTTTTTGTCTCTTTATAGTCATGTTACTTCTCTTTGTAGTAGTTTTTGTCTCTTTGCAGTTGCTTATCTGACCTTCCAACAGCAGCAGTAACAGTGGCTCCACTCAGAGGCCCGGCTCTCCTCAGTCGTTGGGCCTGTGCCCAGTCGACCCGCTCAGTGATCCATCATGCTTGAGAAACATTTAGACAAAGTCCTGCTTGTTATCTGAAGCTTGTAGC
>NW_019175380.1:1297468-1298964 GCF_002260705.1 Seriola dumerili
GTCGCCCACTTTTCTCAACTCTGTTGTCGCTGCTGCTCGCCTCTTTGCCTCTTTGCCTCTTTGCCTCTTTGCAGCTCTGACACCGCTGCCTTCTTATGTAACAGGAGTCCATGTAAGACAAGTGACGCCCTGCTGCTGCTGCTTGTGTGAATGATCTGCTAATGACAGCACACACACACACACACACACACACACACACACACACACACACACACACACACACCTGCTGTTTCTGAACACCTTGTAGAAGCCTCAGGTTCTGGAGAGTGAAACTTGTTGTGAATCGTGATGAGTTCATGTCTTTAACTTTATTATTCCTTCACGCCGTCGACAGTCAGAGGAGCCATATTGTTTTATCTCCAGAACACCTCGACAGAACTTCTTCAAATTTGGCACAAACATTCACTTGGAGCCAAAGATGATGGTTAGATTTTGGTGATCAACACACACACACACACACACACACACAGCAATTATGACAAATGTTTGGTTCATATTTTGTACGACTGTATATCAGGGATGTGACCTGAAGCTGGTGTGAGAGGCAGAGACAGGTCGTTGTAGTTGGGCTCCATGTCTGTTTGTGTGTTGAGTCTTCAGGATGTGACACGGCTGCACATTTATCCAGTTATGTCCTGAATGGGTTTAATAATGGACGGACAGAGCGGAGCTGAACCTGCGGCTTCAGATTGTGGAGGTTGGTCGTTTCTGAAACGCTGCGTCGAAAAAAATCAATGAGCGCTTTGTCGGAGACGGAGAAGCACAACAAGCGGTGCTCAGCTCGCAGTGACGCGACAAACACAGCAGATAATAGGAGATTCATCACACCTCAGAGTTTTCTCATGTAATTCACTGTCACCGTCGCTCTTCTTCTCTGTCTTCATTAGTGTCTCTATTCTCTCAGGGGCTTTTTGCTGGTAAATGAAATAGTAAATTTTGGCTCATGCAGTTTGTGTTGTAGCTTCTCTTCAGACGTGTGAAACCTGATCTCTGGTGAAAGCAGGTGTGAGATCAGTTCAGTCAGCCTCAGATTATTCATTTAAACACAAGGAGAACCTGATGGAACCTCCAGTCTTTTAGCTGAGCTGATGACATCAAGCTATTTCACTAATATTTCCTCACGTCTGCTTGTAGAGCTGCAGCCGCGACTCCATTCCTTCACTGACAGGAAATTAATTAACTATAATTAATTGAACTAATAATTGAATATTTTGATAATTTGCTTTTGCTTTTCTTTGTCAATAAGATTCTTTTAGTTTGAAATGTTTTCTGTGTTTAACACAAACATTTTATACATAAACATTTTAATGATTCAGTCTGTGGATCATGTTCTACTGACTTTCTATTTTACAGTCAGTCAGTCAGTCAGTCAGTGATCAATCAGTCAGTCAGTGATCAGTCAGACATCAGTCAGTCAGTGATCAGTCAGTCAGTCAGTCAGTCAGTCAGTGATCAGTCAGTCAGTGATCAGTCAGTCAGTCAGTCAGTCAGTCAGT
>NW_019175380.1:1302559-1374976 GCF_002260705.1 Seriola dumerili
AGGGAGTTCCTGTGGAGCCCTTCTCTCCTTATACCAGGCTGTGAGGTCATGAGAGCAGAAACATCAAACATTTAACGCTCCATATTTTCTTCTTCTTCTGTGTTTTATTTGAAGTGTTGATCCATCAGAAGATATAAAAACCATCTCAGTGTAGTTTTACATCTCCTCTCTCAGGCTTCTCTCTGGAGCTCTAGTAACAACAGGTCGGTGAGCCAATCAGAAGAGAGGAGGCTCAGAGCCTCTCACACTGGATGCGTGGCGTCTGCGTCACGGCAGCTGAACGTCTTGCTTTTCATTTCGGCGTCCATGTTAACGGGAAAGCCTCGCAGCTTTGTCACATGTAGAGATTCAATCTCTTGTCTGTTTCTCACGTGACGCGTCTCCCAGCAGAAACACAGAAAAGACCTGATGATGTCATAGTGACATCACACCAGCAACGTCACCTTCTATGTATAGGCTGAATCTGAATATGACACAGACATGAAAAAATATAAATATATTTTTTAGCCATTGTAGCAGCTGCATGTGAAGAAAAAAATATATGAGAAATTAATTTATAATGAAAAGAAATCCAACATTCAGTAACTGTAAACTCTGTCTGACTGTTTTCTGAGTGATCCAATAAAAATATAGCAGATTTCAGGTAAAAACACTCAGAGAAACCAAATCCTGCAAGTTTTAGATGGTGGGTCCAGGTGGGCGGGGCTTGGTGACTGCTTTGTTGTGACATCACAAAGTTCCAGAAGTCCTGACGGCTGGTTTTAAGGCTCAGTTTCTGAATACAGGCTGTGTGCATTTCTCTGTGGACTGAGGCTTTGATACTTTCACAGTATTAATATAGAAGCTAGAGCTGATCTATAATCACACTACACATGGACACAGACCTTTTATATGGGAAAGTTAATTATTTTTATTAAGTAAAAATAACACCCAAGAAATGAATGGAGTGAATGTGAAAAGATGTTGATGTGTGTCTGCTGCAGGAAAATGTTGAAATGATGCATTTATCTTTTATATTTGAAAATGTTCTACTTTCTTATGAAGAAAACAACCAGTAATAGTAACGTGCAGTGATATGTAATGAAAGCTACAGTAGATATGATATATCTGTATATGTTGTTATCATGATATGTGCCTTTCTGTGACTGTCACCCCAGTGCTGCCAACCCTGTTTTAACCTCTCCTTTGCCAGACGGCTCAGTTTAATGTGGAACATTTCTCAGGGATGCACAACTGGTACGCCTGCTCCCACGCACGGCCCACCTTTTGCAACGTCTGTAAAGATAGCTTGTCTGGGGTCACGTCTCATGGCCTCTCTTGTGAAGGTACGTAACACACACACACACACACACACACACACACACACACACCCCAAACACAACACGACACATTTACTGTCTAACACACGTGTTTTCTCATGTAACGGCCTTTAATCCACGGTGTTGCTGACCTTTTTTGAAGGTGTTTATGACTATGTTGAGTAAGTGGATCGTGAGTCATTGCAGTGAGAAAGTTCTTTGTTCGGACGGCTGTCCAAGAGGAGCAGGCTGGGTACGCCGGAGCCAGCGTGAGTCTTTGAAACGCTCTGAGTTTTGTTTCAGCGCGGCACCAATCAAGCCGTTAGCTTCAAGTAGAGGGAGCGAGAAGAGCTGGTGGCGAACCGCCATTTAACGCCGCACAGGCACGGGCATGATGGACGTGTGTTAGCTAGACCGTTTGGATTTTATTTTAGTGTTTCTTCTTGCTGTGAGTGACGCCACATCTCCTCACCTCGCCCGTGAGGGAGCAGTGAAGTCGGGGTGTTAAGGCGAAAAGGGGGTTGATGCTATTTTTTGCTTTCTTTGAGCTGGAGTGTCAGTGACAGGCAGCAGACCTTAATGAGCACCATCTGCATATCCTCTCCTTCTAATTTTGCTAATGTTTCGCCCGGGAGAGTGTGTGTGTGTGTGTGTGTGTGTGTGTGTGTGTGTGTGTGTGTGTGTGTGTGTGTGTGTGTGTGTGTGAAGGCAGTGAGAGCCTCTCCACTCAGTGCTCATTACCCTCCACAATGAGACCCTCTCATATCCAGAGCAGGAGGCTAAACAAAGGGACTCACACCCTCTTTACACCAATGATCAGGTGTGATGCAGCCAGTTGGATTTACCACATTGTGTTGTCAGGTTATGGGATTGCAGGTTAAATCAAGACACACACAATTTTTCAGGCTTATTTAGAAGACTGATCTGCATGAATTAGTGCGGAGGAGAATTAGCCACATGTGCTGTTAGCCGCCGTGCTAACGAAAACAGATGTGTGACGTCTCATCCTCAGGTTGTGGCTCCTGTCGGTGTCGGAGCCTCGGTGTGAGACGCTTCCATCCGTGATTGTTGTTTTTAAAACTTATGTCAGAGCTGCAGCTTCGCTCTCAGAGGAAGGTTTGTGCTGGACAGGTGACAGGTGTGTCGTCAGTGTCTCTGAATGACGTCACAGCAGGAAAAGGGCGGTGTTGTGTTTACATGAATGCTGATCGGAGCTGGAGCCGATAAGTACCTGTTGTGACCCGGGTGTGAATGCTGATTTTTCCCTTTTCAGATAAGATCAGATAATCCTTTATTCAGTCCCTCCAGAATGTCGCGGTGTCGCAATGATTAACTCAAATTCAACCAATCCCCTGTGAGTTCTGCGCGATCTCATCAAAGTTTCCCTCCAGGTGAAGCTCACAGACCGGTCCCAAACCCTCGTCCCACACAGCAGCAAAGTGCCAGTAACAAATTCTGAGAAAGATAAATGATAGATAATAATATGATACGTACAGTTTGATATTTCCAAAAATGTACAAAATAGCAGAGTATGAAGTTTTCCACTGTCCTGAGAGAACCAGTAACAGGAAGACACAGCTGAGATCGCAGCTTCATCAAAACATGGGGTCAACGTGACAGAGGCCGCAAGGTTTTTCTTTCACTGACACACAGCTGTTGTGTTTAATATAGATCTATAGATCCACGGTGAGCACAGGAGTCTCTCAGTACAATCCAATAGGAGCAGAGTGATGCCAAGAGTGTGTGAGGAGGGAGGAGGGAGGGAGGAGAGAGGGGTGAGAGTGTCTCTATTAAACGTCGAGAGCAGCCAGCCAAACAGTTTCACAGCAATCAACACGGCTTAAATTTCCCTTCGATTTCCTGAGCAGGACGCTCGGCGGGGATTGATTCACGCTACCTAGCCACACACACACACACACACACACACACACACACACACAATGTTCTCCTCCAGTCTGGTCTGGTGTGGCCTGGCCATCAACAGACAGTGGTATCATGTCCTCTGGATTCTCTTAATGTTCTGCTAATGCGCTCTAACAGCATTTAGTGGGAGACGAGATTGAAACATCGATTGTTGCTCCCGGATATGACTTTGACTTGATTTGTATATCTTGTGTAGATTGCCTCATGACAACAGTGTTTGTGTGTGTGTGTGTGTGTGTGTGTGTGTGTGTGGGTAAGGGTGGGGTGGCTAAGAAGCAAAGTTCCCCAGAGTGCAGACATTATTCATGAGTTCACTAAGTGGCTCGTCTGTAATGGAGGACGAGGCGGGGGCGTCTCCGTCTTCATCAGAAACACTCACATTTAAATTCCTCATTCACGGTCACCTGCAGTAAACACATTAAAGCCCAACGCATGACGAGCTCCACGTGCACAGACCGAAGCCTGAGGGATTTATATAAGACGACCATCATCTTACTGTTCTTCACTTTGAAGGAAAAGTTCAACGTTTTAGGAAGAATGTTTATTAGTGGACAAGAGTCAGATGAGAGGATTGACAGCACCATGAAGCTAGGAGCTAGGTTAGCTTAGCTTAGCATAAAGAGTGGAAGCAGAGGGAAACTGCTAGCCTGGTTCATAACAGACGCAGTGTCTGTTAGAAACCGGGGTTGAGCTCTGCGTGAAACGCAGCTCGCCTTCATGTCAGTCTGTCAGCACAGGGAGGAAGGAAAAACACACAGCATCATCATCATCATCATCATCATCATCATCATCATCATCATCATCATCATCATCATCATCATCATCATCATCATCATCACGTGGTCGGCTCTGTCCTCAGCTGCTGACGTGCTAATGATCACCTGACGCAGGTATCCAGCTTCACACAGAGCTGTGTAGACGTGTCAGTGCAGCAGGTTATTTTCAACGTGGAGCTGGACCCGTCTGGTTCCTGTGTGGTCCAGTTGCAGGGTTCAGGTCTGAGTTAGTCTTCCTGTTGCTGTGATGTGGAGCAAAGTCCTCGTCTGTCAGACACGTATGTGCAGCACAGGATCAGGGAAGTTAGTAATTACGCCCACTGACATCTCATTAGGGCTGGATTCATTAAAGCTCTGTACTTACAGGGGCGTGTCCGTCCCTGAATCATCCGTCAGTGTCAGAATCAGTGAAATTCTGCATTTTACATTCATTTTATGCAGAATTAGCTTTTTAAACTGACGTCTGACACGTCTGTGCATTGACCGCAGGTCACAGCCCTGTTCAGCTCTGATTTACAGAGAAGCTGCTGAGGTTTACAGGTGGAGAACGTCAGACTGACGGAGGTGTGTGCTGAACGCTTGTGTTTTTCAGTGTGTAAATTCAAAGCCCACAAACGCTGTGCCGTCAGAGCCACCAACAACTGTAAGTGGACCACCCTGGCCTCCATAGGGAAGGACATCATTGAGGATGAGGACGGGGTAAGTTTCACGTTAACAGTCTTTCCTTTATGACAGATCTTCAGGAACTGTGGAGGAACTCTTGCTTTCTGACATTTGATGGTTGATTTTCTGGGGGAATACTGAAGTGTTTTCATTGTATTGTGGTAAATTTGCTTATTTTAAAGAGTGAATATTGATGCAGAGCTTCAGCTTCCAGCCACTAAATCCTTTTCACGTACAGTTCATGGACTCATTGCTCTGAGAGAGAAGAGACACTGTGTGTTTGAACTGTGTGTGTGTGTGTGTTGAACCTACAGATTGCGATGCCTCACCAGTGGTTGGAAGGCAACCTGCCCGTCAGTGCCAAGTGTGCTGTGTGTGATAAGACGTGTGGCAGCGTGCTCAGACTGCAGGACTGGCGCTGCCTCTGGTGTAAAGCTATGGTGAGGCTTCTGTCACTGAAACATGAAGTTTAAAATGTTTGAACAGAATCTGAAGAAACTTTAAAGAGGATTAAAATCATCACACAAGAAGCTGGTGGAACGTCTCCTGGTGCAGATCACTTCCTGTCCCTCCATCAGTTTTCTATTATAGACTTACAGCCTGTACACAAATATAATATATTGAATCTCCATATATAAAATATATGTACATGTAAAATATGAAAGGCCATCATAGATATTTTTAATATATGTACATATACAAACCACTGAGTATTTCATATATGTTATAAACTTATATCTTCATAGATCCAGAGGATGTCTGTATGTCTGTAATAATAATAATAATAAACTTTATTTCACCTTTCATACAAGAAACGCAGCACAAAGTGCTTCACATGAGTAAAAGACATGAGTGTAAAATGAGATGAAATAAAGAAGAGAATAATAAATCATGTGATAAGAGGTTTAGAAGAAGTGCAGAGCAACGTGCAGAATGTCAGAGTTAAAGTTAAAGATAAGTGAGTGTCAGTGAGCTGCTGATGTCTACAGATGCTGCGCTCCACAGCTTTGGGCTTTAACCTTATAGACATACAGTATATGGTGACATCACGCCTGATATATGGTGACATCACGCCTTATATATGGTGACATCACGCCTGATATAGAGACACATATGGTCATATATCACATTTCTTTCTGTCTCACATATTCAAGACCTAATCAGTTATTTTACAGTGTTTCTGTCTGTATTTCCCAGTGTGTAAGTGTGTGTGTAAGTGTGTGTGTAAATGTGTGTAAGTGTGTGTGTAAGTGTGTGTAAGTGTGTCTGGAGTGTAGTTTGTTTGTGGATGTGTAGATTTTGTCTTTTTATATTTGCAGTCCTTTTCTCTGTTATAAAGAGTCGATCACTTTTTAAATGTTATTTTTATTCTTATTTTTCACAGGGACACTTTACGTCCTCGAACATAACCAGAAGTTATATTAACCATTAAAACAACAGCCAATCAGACAGCTGACAGCTGTTGTGTATTAATGTGAGAGAAAATAATAAAAACCACGTGGTGAATGATCATGTTTGTTTGCTGCTGTTCCTCCAGGTGCACACAGCCTGCATGGACCTGTACCCTCGCAAGTGTCCTCTGGGTCAGTGCAAAGTCTCCATCATTCCCCCTACAGCGCTCAACAGCATCGACTCAGACGGTAGGCACCACACACACACACACACAATCACCTGTGCAATCAGGCTGACTCACTCAGAGGGTCAGAGGTCGATGTCAGACGGCCCCTATGAGCAATCGCCACATTTCAGAGGTGAATAAATGAGATTTCACCCCATTTGGTCGGGCAATGTCTTCTCTCTGAACTTTGACCTTCCGCTCCTTCACGTGGAGGAGACGGCAGCGGGGGAGGGAGGGATGATTCACTCTCGGTTTGATGGAGGCGACGAGGTCCCGTTCAGACACATCGCACACACACACAGCCGTCCAGAAGTCTGAGACCAGGTTTCTCATTCTCACAAACAGCTGGAGCGTGTGGCGGGAAACAGAACGACAGACAGTGTCATTATTTCCCCTCAGGGTAATTGATCTCAGCATCAGATCCGCACTCCGTTATCAGCTTCCTGCTAGTCATAAGTGGTATTAGACAGGGACAGGGCAGCTGCTCCAGGAAACCGGCTGTTTCTTGTGAAGCCAGGTGGTTTAAAAATAGCCTCATCTGACAGGTCGGTACACACCTCCGCTTTAAATAGAGCTGCAATCAAGACGTGTGTGTGAGGAGAATTATAATTAGACGGCTCCCGGCTCGCTGTCAAAGTGAGTGCACAGACACCACCGAAGAAGAAGAGCTCTGCAGAAAGATACGAAGAACCTCAAGGCTCACTGTTCAACATTGTGTGTGTGTTTGTGTGTGTGTTTGTGTGTGTGTGTGTGTGTGTGTGTGTGTGTTTGTGTGTGTGTTTGTGTGTGTGTTTGTGTGTGTGTGTGTGTGTGTGTGTTTGCCAGAGCCCACATTAAACTCATTCTAGATGGAGATCAGCACCTGCAAGACAGATTCAGATAAGCATGTGTGATTGTATTACTGTTGCTGAAACCACACATACACACACACACACACACACACACACACACACACACACATACAGTCAGTGAGTCTGTGAAAAGCTGGCATCGGCTAATTGGTAGATGGATGAGAGAGAGGGAGGGAGGGAGGATGGGGAATCCAGATTAATGGAGGATAAGACAAAAACAGAAAAAAGGAATAAAGGAAAATAAAAGATCTCCCTCTCTCTGTCTCTCTCTCTCTCTCTCTCTCTCTCTCTCTCTCTCTCTCTCTCCACCTCCTCACGTGCCAGTACCCCCTCTGCCCAATTGCAGGCTGGGAAGAGTTTGGTTGTTATTGGCTGGGGGGCAGAGTGGAGCACGTGCTGGAGCGTCGTGACTCCCCCTCCCCTCCTTTCCTGTCCTCTCTCCTTCTCTTCCACTCTCCCTCGCTCCATCCATCCTTCACTGACAACATCACGGGGGGGGGGGGGAAATCAAAGAGAGCAGACAGAGATTAGAGGGAAGAAGTGAAGGAGGATGAAGAGGAGGGTGGAGGCTCGAACATGAGACGGTGTTTGTGGAAGAACAGAAACGTCTTGTTGCTCGTCTACAGAGTTTGTGTTGATGCTCAACTGCGCAGAGAGACGAGTATGTCATGTGTTTGTCTTCTGGTTGTCGATTGCTCGTTGATTGTTTGTCATTTTTTTCTTGTGTTTGTCGTTTGTATGTCGTGTGTTCATTGTTTGCATGTCGTGTGTTTGTTGTTTGTCGTCTGTTTGTCGTTTGTCATTTGTTTGTCGTATTCGTCATTTGTTTGTCGTGTTTTTTTGTTTGTCGTTTGTTGTGTTTGTCGTTTGTTGTGTTTGTCGTTTGTTTGTCGTTTGTCGTGTTTGGCGTTTGTTTGTCGTGTTTGGCGTTTTTTTGTCGTTTGTTTGTCATTTGTTTATCAGGTTTATCATTTGTTTTTTGTTTGTCGTTTGCTTTTTGTTTGTTGTGTTTGTCTTTTGTCTGTCGTGTGTTTGTCATTTGTTTGTCATTTGTTCGTCGTGTTTGTTGTTTGTATGTCGTGTGTTCGTTGTTTGTATGTCGTGTATTTGTGTGTCGTGTTTGTCGTTTGTTTGTCGTTTGTTTATCGGGTTTGTCATTTGTTTTTTGTTTAACATTTGTCTGTCGTGTGTTTGTCATTTGTTTGTTGTATTTGTTGTGTGTTTGTTGTGTGTTTGTTGTGTGTTTGTTTCCATTTGTCGTTTGTTTGTCGTTTGTTGTGTGTTTGTTGTCTGTTGTTTGTTTCCATTTGTCGTTTGTTTGTCGTTTGTTGTGTGTTTGTTGTCTGTTGTTTGTTTCCATTTGTCGTTTGTTTGTCGTTTGTTGTGTGTTTGTTGTCTGTTGTTTGTTTCCATTTGTCGTTTGTTTGTCGTTTGTTGTGTTTGCCGTTTGTCGTGTTTGGTGTTTGTTTGTCGTGTTTGTTGTTTTTTTGTCATTTGTCGTTTGTTTGTCATTTGTTTATCGGGTTTGTCATTTGTTTTTTGTTTGTCGTGTTTGTCGTTTGTCTGTCATGTGTTTGTCATTTGTTTGTCGTGTTTGTTGTTTGTTTGTCGTGTGTTTGTTGTTTGTCGTTTGTTTCCATTTGTCGTTTGTTGTGTTTGTTGTTTGTAATTTGTTTGTCATTTGTTTTTTGTTTGTCGTGTTTGACGTTTTTTGTTTGTCGTGTTTGTCATGTATTTGTTGTGAATAGAATACATGTACACAAACATGATGATAGCACTGGGTGAAAATGGGACACTTGAGAAGCTTGTGAACAGGATACAGTCACTGCATGTACAAAATACAACTTCAGCCACAAAATACTTAAATCCTACAACCTTAAAAAGAAAAACATCAGTCCATCATTTATCAGTCTCATAGGGGAGACACACACAATCAGCAATAAATGGTAGATAGAAAATAACAGCAAAAATAATAATTAACAATAAATATAATAGCTGTACAGTAACCAGTTGTGAAGACCCCAGCCTTTCAGGGTTTAGACAAGTTTAAACATATTTGACGTTTTCACAGTGTTATCAGGTTCATTCACACCTGTTGACCACAGCACACCTCACTACAAGTTTATGTCATTTATCTTCAACACAACTTTACACATGACAGACGTTACATTCAGAACTTCAAGAAACTGTGACAGTGTTAAAGAGGGTCAGTGGGGGCGCTTACTGTGACCATGATCTTACACTTTTCGCTTGAAGCATTAACCAGGTGTTTTGTTGCTGTTGCTGTGTATCCTCAGGATTCTGGAAAGCCACCTGTCCCCCCTCCTGTGCCAGTCCGCTCCTGGTTTTTGTCAATTCCAAAAGCGGAGACAACCAGGGAGTGAAGTTCCTACGACGCTTCAAGCAGCTCCTGAACCCGGCTCAGGTCTTTGACCTGGTCAACGGCGGGCCGCACCTCGGGTGAGTGTCGATGTGTCCAGATGCAGACACATAAAAAACATCCATAAATAAGCTTTTTATGTCGTTGTGGAAATCTGAAGTGTGCGTGTGTTTGTGTGTTTTCAGTCTGCGCCTGTTTCAAAAGTTCGACAACTTCCGGATCCTGGTGTGCGGGGGGGACGGCAGCGTGGGCTGGGTCCTGTCAGAGATCGACAAACTCAACCTACACAAACAGGTAAGACACAGTGTGACAGACGAGGAGGGACGTCAACAGCTGTCATGAACAAAATGAAGCTGCACAGAGAGAGAATGATGTGTGTGTGGTCATGGTCGTCTTAAAGACACACACCTATTATACACACACCAGCAGTCACACACACACACACACACACACACGCTGCCAGCCTCTATTCCCTGATGCCAAATAAACCCTCTGCTCGTGTTTCAGTGCCAGCTGGGGGTGTTGCCGTTGGGAACGGGCAACGACCTGGCGCGGGTGCTGGGCTGGGGCCCGTCATGTGACGACGACACCCAGCTGCCCCAGATCCTGGAGAAGTTAGAGCGGGCGAGCACCAAGATGCTGGACCGCTGGAGCATCATGACCTACGAGATCAAGATCCCGCCCAAACACAGCTGCCCCACCACGCCTGAGGGAGCCGACGACTGCCAGGTATTCGGAGGAGCTGACAGACATTCACATGCTTCAGTAGACACAGTGAAACCCAGCAGGGCCTCCAGACAGACAGGGCAGAGTGGAAGGAGCTGAGCGCTCGCTGGAAACACTGTGACATTTTCAATTCAGGTTCAGCTGAGGTTCAAAAGTCGACAGAGGAAGAGACATTTCTACTGAATAAGACATCCTCATTCTCTACTTAATAAAAATCTGCTGCATTTTAAGTACTGATGAGAAAAATGGCAGAAGATTTACTTGTAGTTGTTTTATAACGGTAATAAACAAACATTTAATGTCTTTTTTAATGTATTTTCTCTCCAGTTTCATATTTCTGCCTATGAAGACTCAGTAGCTGCTCACCTCACGAAGATCCTCAACTCTGAGCAGCACTCTGTGGTCATCTCCTCTGCCAAGTGAGTGACGTGACGTGACGTGACGTGGCATGACGACATGACCCCAAAGAGACACAAAATCACCAACTACAGACATTTTTTAACACGTGTGGGTTTCATTTGTATATTTCAGAAACTCCTTTTCTTTTATATAAAGGATAAAATGACAAAATAAGCAACAAACAGCTGCAGACAAATTATTCAAAAATAAAAATAAAAACACAGTAAGAAATATGAAAAATAAGAAGATATAAAAACCATCTCAGTGTAGTTTTACATCTCTTCTCTCAGCCTTCTCTCTGAGATTCTGAGTGGAGGAGGGATACGACCACAAGGAGGAGGATCTAGTCCTTGTCAGTGAACTGTGATGTTTCCCTCCTCTCTCTCAGGATCCTGTGTGAAACAGTGAAGGATTTCGTTGCCAAAGTGGGGAAAGCCTATGAAAAAAGCTCAGAGAATGCAGAGGAGTGTGACACCATGTCTCTCAAAGTAAGCCTCACAAACAAAGTTGTTAACACCCATCATCCCTGTAAATGACATTTCTGCTAATTAGCTGCCTCCACTCTGCACCGCCCCACCCAGTGTGCCATCCTGAACGAGAAACTGGACTCCCTCCTTCAGACCCTCAACACAGAGTGCCAGGCTCTGCCTCCGCTCCCCCACTCCACCCCTCCCATCGTAGAGGAGGAGGAGGAGGACGAGGAGGAGGAGGGGGAGGAGGAGGCCAGCGAGGAGAGCCTGACGGAGCTGAAGGAGAAGCTGGAGGAGGAGGAGACGGAGAAAGGAGGAGGAGGGTCCCCGCACCAGCTGTTCAAGAGCAGGGAGCAGCTGATGCTGAGGGCCAACAGTCTGAAGAAGGCAGTGAGGCAGATCATAGAGCAGGCGGAGAGAGGTGAACACACACTGAACACACACTGAACACACACTGAACTCAAACGCTGAACACAAGCACTGAACACAAATGCTGAAAACACGCTGAACACACGCTGAACACAAACGCTGAACACACGCTGAACACATGCTGAACACACACTGAACACACGCTGAACACAAACGCTGAACACACGCTGAACACTGAACACAAACGCTGAACACACACTGAACACAAACGCTGAACACAAACGCTGAACACACGCTGAACATAAACGCTGAACACAAACGCTGAACACAAACGCTGAACACACACTGAACACACACTGAACACACACTAAACACACACTGAACACACGCTGAACACACGCTGAACACAAACGCTGAACACAAGCACTGAACACAAATGCTGAACACACGCTGAACACACACTGAACACAAACGCTGAACACACTGAACACAAACGCTGAACACAAGCGCTGAACACAAGCACTGAACACAAATGCTGAACACACACTGAACACATGCTGAACACAAACGCTGAACACACGCTGAACACAAACGCTGAACACACACTGAACACACACTGAACACACACTGAACACACACTAAACACACACTGAACACACGCTGAACAAACGCTGAACACAAACGCTGAACACAAACGCTGAACACACGCTGAACACAAACGCTGAACACACCGAACACACGCTGAACACACACTAAACACACGCTGAACACAAACGCTGAACACAAGCACTGAACACAAATGCTGAACACAAATGCTGAACACACGCTGAACACAAACGCTGAACACAAACGCTGAACACACACTGAACACACGCTGAACACTGAACACAAATGCTGAACACACACTGAACACACGCTGAACACAAACGCTGAACACTGAACACAAACGCTGAACACACACTGAACACACACTGAACATAAACGCTGAACACAAACGCTGAACACTGAACACAAACGCTGAACACACACTGACACAAACGCTGAACACACACTGAACACAAACGCTGAACACAAACGCTGAACACATGCTGAACACAAACACTGAACACACACTGAACACACACTGAACACTGAACACACGCTGAGCACAAACTGAACACACACTGCACACACTGAACACACACTGAACACACACTGAACACACGCTGAACAGACGCTACACACGCTGAACACACACTGAACACACACTGCACACACTGAACACACACTGAACACACACTGAACACTGAACACACGCTGAACACACACTGAACACACTGAACACAAACTGAACAGATGCTACACACGCTGAACACACACTGAACACACACTGCACACACACTGCACACACTGAACACACACTGAACAGATGCTACACACGCTGAACACACACTGAACACACACTGAACACACACTGCACACACTGAACACACACTGAACACACATTGAACACACACTGAACAGACGCTACACACGCTACACATGCTGAACACACGCTGAACACACACTGAAAACACGCTTAACACACACTGAACACACGCGAAACACACTGAACACATGCTGAACACACACTGAACACTCACTGAACAGACGCTACACACGCTACACATGCTGAACACACACTGAACACACACTGCACACACTGAACACACACTGAACACACACTGAACACACACTGAACACACACTGCACACACTGAACACGCGCTGAACACACACTGAACAGATGCTACACACGCTACACATGCCGAACACACGCTGAACACACACTGAAAACACGCTGAACACACACTGAACATACACTGAACACACCCTGAACACACACTGAACACACTGAACACATGCTACACATGCTACACATGCTGAACACACGCTGAACACACGCTGAACACACACTGAACGCTGAACACACTGAACATACTGAACACACACTGAACGCTGAACACACACTGAACACACACTGAACACACACTGAACACACTGAACACACTGAACACCCAGCTGACCCACAGTCTCACTGTCTGTTCCGCCAGACAAACACACACCTGACTGTCCTCTCCTCCCCCGTCTCCTCCCTGCAGTGGTGGACGAGCAGAATGCCCACACGGACGACACCGAGCTGCCGTCCCCCCTCGAGTTCAGGAAGGACAGCGAGGAGGAGAACAGGGACAGCGAGAAGGACGAGGACACCAAGGAACTGGAAGCAGTGCCCTGTAAGTCCAGCTCTGTGTCAGACCTCTGACCTGGTCCTGCTCCAAGTCTGAGACCAGGGCCCGGTTTCACAAAAACCTTTAAGTTAAAGGGATAGTTTGGGTTTCTTATGTGCTCTACCAGGTGAGCCACTGAGGAGCCCCTTAGTGTTATACTTAAGGAATCACTTAAAGTCAGTTCAGACCTTAGAGACCAAACTAAGGATAAAAACTGAAGGTTCCTGTGATTGTATCTTAACAACATGTCTGAGTTCATGGTGATAAATGAAGAGGTTGAAAATTACGACAAGAGTTTGAACCTGATGGAGCGTCAATGAGAGGAAGTGATTTCTCTCTATAGATCTGATCGGCATCAGTCTGTGATTGGATCTGATCACTCCTCTTCAGCGCCTCTACAGTTAATGACGCTCTGTGGTTTGATGCTTCGGGATCTTTCCAGTCGATTATCGCTCAAGTATTTCATGTCGATCGATCAGCTGTGTGAGGGTCAGACGCTCTGACCGTCTGCTGAACACTGGGCTGAGGTTTCCATGACAACAACAGGAGGAGGGAGAGAGAGCGCCGCACTTCTTTAATGTTCTTCTTTTAAGACATTTTTTTTACTTCTGGCAACTTTGTTCACAGGTAGCGCTAATGTTAGCAAACTAACGGTCTCCATGGAAACTGTAGAATTTTACTGCTGTAAAATCTCTTTTGTTGCTGCAAATACCTTAACAAAGGAAACCCTTTAAGAGGTTCTGTACAACAACCTTCAGTAACTCCCTCAGCTAAGGAGAAAGTATGTGTTCAGCGTCAGACTTAAGAAGGAAACTTAAGGGGTTTTGGGCAGCTGGCCTCTGGATCCTACTTGATGCATTTCCATCCGGCGCCTTGTAACTTGTCCTGTTTCCTGTTTGAGTCCCCATGCTTCCACTCTGCCAACTGTCATTTATTAATTAGTGGTTGAAACCTATTTTGAATTTGACTTTACTTTTCTCTGCTGACAGTGGAGAACATGAAAAGAGACAAAGATGGAGGAAGATTATTCTTCTCTGTGAAGTGAATAGGAAATCACACAGGATTTAAATGTCACCACCTTGTGGACATCACGCTCTCTGCAGCTCAGAGAACCAGACACACAGCTAATGGAAAAAAAAAAAAGTGCTGCTGACGCAAATGATGTTTCCTGTCATAAATAAACTGAAGGATTAGTGGTAAAAGTGCGTGGAGAAGCCCGTCTCTCCTGTGATGTTCCACCTCTCGCCCCGGGCCGAGCTGTTTATCTCTCCGCTCTGTGGCAACGGAAAACTTCTTTAATAATAAATGATGGTACCTGTGGAAACTGTGGCGGCGGGGGCCACTGTAAAGTCTGTTTATGTGCATCTGTACGTGTGGCGGCTTTGTATGTAGATGCACATGTGTGTTACTGTGTGAATGTGCCTCTACAGGAGTGTGTGTGTGTGTGTGTGTGTGTGGGTGTGTGTGTGTGTGTGTGTGCTGGCCACAGGATGTGTTATTGTCTTAGGGGCAGAAGTTCTTCCTGTTTATCATGGAGCTGCTTCCTTCCTTCCACACATTTTTCAGCCGTTGGCGGCATCAGTCAAACCCTCTGCTTTGTGTCCTCTCCTTGTTTCCTCTCGTTGCCTCCTTACTCCTTCCTGACCTGGACACAAATCAGAAAACACTCGACGTGAACACAAGAGACTGTGACTTGTGGTTTGGTCAAATCCTAATGTTTCTGTGAATGTCAGTGTCACATGATGTCGACTCTCTCACATTCAAACATTCAGAAGATGTCGTTGTGGATGAATCTGAAGACAAGAGAAGCTACACATAACAGTGTGTGTGTGTGTGTGTGTGTGTGTGTGTGTGTGTGTGTGTGTGTGTGTGTGTGTGTGTCCAGCTGCAAAGAGTCCGTGTTCTCCAACAGAGAGGAGGGTGAGTCGCAGCACTCAGTCCTACGGCTCCTTCACCATCACCCCGTTCACCACCAGCAAGGAGAACCTCCCCGTGCTCAACACACGCATCATCTGCCCTGGTACACACACACACACATACACACACACACACGCACATACACACACACACACACACACTCACACACATACACACACACAAACACACACACACACACATACACATACACCACATACACACAACACAGCACAAACACACCACACCACACACCACACACAAACCACACGAACACGCAACATACAATAACACACACACACACACACACACACACACACACACACATACACAGACGATAAGTTTTATATGTTAAAATGTCCATACAGCGCAAAGACATTTCAACTCAGCTCTGTTTGTGTGTGCGTGTGCGTGTGCATGTGTGTGTGTGTGTGTGTGCGTGTGTGTGTGCGTGTGTGTGTGCAGGCTTGCGGGCAGGTCTGGCTGCCTCCATCGCTGGCAGCTCCATCATTAGCAAGATGCTGCTGGCGAACATCGACCCCTTCGGAGCCACGCCTTTCATCGACCCCGACCTGGACTCACTGTGAGAGACACATCTGTCTGTCTCTACACATCTGTCTGTCTCTACATCTGTCTGTCTCTCCACATCTGTCTGTCTCTACATCTGTCTGTCTCTCCACATCTGTCTGTCTCTACATCTGTCTGTCTCTACAATCTGTCATTCTCTAAGTCCACATCTTGTTCTGATCTTCTTACATCTGTCTTGTCGCTCACATCTGTCGCAACTTATTATGTTCTGTCTGTCTCTACATCCTGTCTCCCATCTGTCTGCTACATCTTTGTCTCAGTCTGCTTTCACATCTGTCTGTCTCCATGTCTCTCTCTCTGTCTTCACATCTGTCTGTCCTCCTGCTACAATCTGTCTGTCTCTCCTTTCTTTACATCTGTCTGTCCTCTACACAATCCTGTCTATCTCTACATTCTGTCTGTCTCTCCAACATCTGTCTGTCCTCTCATCTGTTCCTGTCTCTCCACATCTGTCTGTCCTCTACATCTTGTCTTTTTCTCTCACATCTGTCTGTCTCTACACCTGTCTCTCCTCACATCTGTCCTGTTCTAATCTGTCTGTCTCTACACATCTGTCTATCTCTACATCTGTCTGTCTCTCCACATCTGTCTGTCTCTACATCTGTCTCTACATCTGTCTTCTCTCTACATCTGTCCTTTCTCTACACATCTGTCTGTCTCTACATCTGTCTCTACATCTGTCTGTCTCTACATCTGTCTCTCTGTTTATCTTTGATGTGTGAGTTTGTGAGCCACTGACTCTGTGTGTGTGTGGTGTTGGTGTGTGTGTGGTGTGTGTGTGTGTGTGTGTGTGTGTGTGTGGTTGTTGCGCACAGAGAGGGCTACATGGAGAAGTGTGTGATGAACAACTACTTTGGAATCGGCCTTGATGCTAAAATCTCCCTGGAGTTCAACAACAAGCGAGAGGAGCATCCGGAGAAATGCAGGTGAGAAGAATAATCCAACACACCAACGTATGAATATGTTGTTAATAGAATCTAACGACATGAGTGTGATGGTGTAAAGTGAGAGAGAGGAGGAGGTGTCTGATTCTCTGGTACCTGAACACATCCTGTGCTCCCTCTCAGGAGTCGGACCAAGAACATGATGTGGTACGGTGTTCTGGGCACGAAGGAGCTTCTGCAGAGAACCTACAAGAACCTGGAGCAGAAGGTCCAGCTGGAGGTGAGACAGCTGAGCGTGACGGTTCAAAAGGTTTAATGAGCTGAGACACCTGAGTGGGTCTGAAAGACAGCTGAAGCCTGGAGCAGCGGCTGCGTCCACACCACGACGCTTTCGCTTCAGAAACTCTGCTGGTCCTGTGTTAGGCGGAAAACTCCGGGGTTGGGTTTTTACTTCAGGTCCAGAAGTAACAATTAAAGTTTAAGCAATTTAAAAGTTCATTAAAATACCATTTTTTCCATCTTGTACAAAATTATTTTCAATAAAGCTTCATTTTTAGGAAGTTATAATGAAATGAAAGGGACACTGGTGTGAGACAGAGTTTTATATATATATATTGGGCTTCTGAGCTCTGACTGGTTCTTTCTCGTGGTTCCCAGTGTGACGGTCAGTACATCCCCCTGCCCAGCCTCCAGGGCATCGCTGTCTTAAACATTCCCAGCTACGCAGGCGGGACCAACTTCTGGGGCGGCACCAAGGAGGACGACGTGAGTACATGTACCATCCTCCAGATGTTCACCCCCCCCCCTTCTCTCTCTCTCTCTCTCTCTCTCTCTCACTGGGAAGACAACCTGGATCCTGGTTTAACATGACCCTGACAGCCTGGAGGTGGAGCGGTGGTTACAGAGATGTTTGTCCTTGTTTGTTTAAGGCTCCGAGCACAAGGGCTGCTGAGGGATTAGAGTGTCAGTTTACACACACACACACACACACACACACACACACACGCGTCCCTGCAGAGGTTACCCTTGGACACACACATACAGTATGTGCATTTGGTGTTATGTAACTGTTTTGCTGGAGAGGAGGAAACAGAAACAGGGAGAGGACATTTAGTTAAACTTAGTCATCATGCGCGCACACACACACACACACACACACACAGACACACACACAGACACACGCACACACACACAGACACACACACAGACACACACACACACAGACACACACACAGACACACGCACACACACACAGACACACACACACACACACACAGACACACACACAGACACACACACACACACACACAGACACACACACACACACACACACACACACACACACACACAGACGTACATTACAATCATAAGTTGTCTCCTGGTTTCATCTGCTGTGGTTTCCCTCTAGTGGCCGCAGCCCTGAACAACAACACGGAGCCTCTCTGACCTTTTCATGGGCAGTTTCCTGAGCACAGATCAATACCGGACTCTTTGTGGGAGCTTCTTCTTTCAGAAACGATGCATTTCTCATTCAGGCTCCGGATGAACTGAGCTGGCCGGGAGGGAAATGTCTCCTCTGAGGGACAGAGATGTGCGCTCACAAATCCTCCCTGTCACAGTTACATTAAAGGCTGGTTTTAAGGCTCAGTTTCTGAATACAGGCTGTGTGCATTTCTCTGTGGACTGAGGCTTTGATACTTTCACAGTATTAATATAGAAGCTAGAGCTGATCTATAATCACACTACACATGGACACAGACCTTTACACTGGAGGAGCTTTCATGAACTTCTTCAGTAGAAACTGATGCTTCCTGACTGTGATCTTTGTGCAGATCTTCTGCGCTCCGTCCTTTGACGATAAGATCCTGGAAGTCGTGGCTGTGTTTGGGAGTATGCAGATGGCCGTGTCCAGAGTCATCAAACTGCAACACCACCGCATAGCACAGGTGAGGACACACACTAAGAACAATACACAAGTGAAAGTACACACGTGAGGAATATGTGTAGCTGATGTTTGTTTCTTTGGCTGAACTAGTGTCGAACAGTGAAGATTACCATCCTGGGAGATGAGGGCGTTCCCATTCAGGTGGACGGTGAGGCCTGGATCCAGCCGCCGGGAGTCATCAAGATCCAGCACAAGAACCGGGCTCAGATGCTCACCAGAGACCGGGTGAGACTCAGAGAGGGAGGGGGTGGGGGAGTGGAGGTAAAGAACAGTTTCACATGACGTCCTCCTCCTTTGATTCTCCCTGCAGGCGTTTGAGAACACGTTGAAGTCGTGGGAAGACAAGCTGAAGTACGATAAGCCTCCTCTGCGGCCTCACCTCTACCCACAGCAGTCTGTGGACCTGGCCACGGAGGAGGAGGCCGCCCTGGTGCAGATGTGCGCCCGAGCTGCAGAGGAGCTCATCACAAGGTAAACACGTTCAGCCATGAATATCAGGTCTCACCCCAGAGGCTTTACGGACGTACGAAGAATCCAGGCAGTGAATCCCACCCTCTGACATGTGCTCCGTCTGATCACAGGATATGTGAGGCTGCAAAGACCAATGGGCTTTTAGAGCAGGAGCTGGCTCATGCTGTTAATGCTGCATCTCACGCCATCAACAAGACACACCCCAAGTTTCCAGAGGTGAGCAACTCAACATGCAGCTGTTTTTATTCTGGGCGAGCTTTAGGATGTTGCTGCATTTCAGATTCAAACAAACACTGTCAGGAATAAATCTTCTAAGAATCTCCTCAGAGGCGGCAGCTGCAGTTTAACCTTGTTGAGACGTTGCACACATGGAAGTCACAGGGAGATTTCTACTGTCTGAATATTGTGTGTGTGTGTGTGTGTGTGTGTGTGGTAGAGACAGACAGTATATTGGTTTATTGTAAATATCACTGAAGCTGTGGGGGTGACTCAGGGTTCGTCACCTCGGGTTAGCCAGCTCTTTCTGGGGAGGTACTTCATTCTGTGTATTATTTTGGCCTGAAGTTGTTGCTTCCAATATAATTTTTTCCTGGTAATAATAGATGACCTCACTGATAAGTCAGTGTTTTGACTTTGGTTTTGGGACCAAGGCAGAAAAACTCCTTGTACCTTTGTGTTGCGCTCCCTCTCCTGTGGACTGGAGCGTAACGTACAGGAGGCCGGTAACCCTCATGTGATTTCAGGCTGAGCTTTAAGAAGTCGTGACAAAACAAAAATAACTTCAAATATATTCTAACTTACTGTCTGTAGTATTAAGAATTGTTCACTTTTAGCTGCTTCTTTACAGTTCTCACGGTTCGTTTGTTTCACATGTTGCTGCACATTAAACCACTAAAACGATCCTGTTATAAACTGAAGCTCAACCAGCTTCCAGAGTTGTTAAATAAAGTCTGTGTGTGTGTTGGACGAACTGTACGATGGCAGAGATTTTACTAAATGAGCGTTGTGTCTGTTTCCAGAGTCTGACCAGGAACACAGCGATAGAGGTGGCCAGCACTGTCAAGGCTCTGTACAACGAGACCGAGTCTCTTCTGCTGGGCAGAGTCTCTCTGGTCATTATCACTTCATCGTTAATGAGTTTCTTCTACTTTCACTCCATATTATGTCACGTTTCAAACACATTACAGTGTTAAAGGTGCTGCCTGTAGCTGACCTCAGTTTGTTTTCTCCTTCTTTGCAGCAACTGGACCCGCCAGAGGAGGAGCAGCTGTCCGGCGCGCTGCAGAGTGTGGAGTTGGAACTGGGCAAACTGGGAGAGATCCCCTGGCTCTACCACATACTGCAGCCCAACGACGAGGAGGTGAGCAGCCTCATCAGACACGGACACACAGGCATGAACACGGACACTGCTGCCCCACAGAGGCAGAGCGCAGTAACTACAGCAGCAGAGAAGTCGAGACGAGCATTTCAAGTTTCCAGACTGTAAAACAGGAAGTTTCTTTTTAGGCTGATTACTTTACCCAGAAAATCACTGCAGCTTTTCTAGTTAATTAGTTTGTTTAATAAAATGACCCTCAGTTTGATTATTATTTACAGTCAAGTGTGTCTAGTGCCTAGTTTTTATTAATATTTATATTGAAATAAATATAATATATTACTTTGCAATGTAATACATTGACGAATGGTTCAAAGGTCAGAGCGTCAAAAAATGAGAAGGAAGCGACTGAGATCCACTAAACTAATCTACAAACTGATTTAGCTGCTGCTTTATTTTATTATGTGTAATAACAAACTGAAAACCAAAGTGTGACTTTACCAGAATGGATATTTTTCATTTACACATAGAGAAAATCAACCACTAAACACAGCTTTAGTTTTAGCTGAGGGCAGTAGACACAGAGCAGTAACTCCACAGCGAGAGTACACGCTGTATTTTGACTTGCTTTTGAGGTCCATGTTGTAGCTACAGCAAAATTAAAAAGCTGTTTTCACTGAAATTACACATTTCTGTGGCACAATACTTTCACATGTACTGAGTTAAACCTAATACGATGCAGTTTAAACAGCAGTCCTGCCATAAAGCCTCGATACAACTCTCTGGTCATCTTGGAGGCTGCAGTTCGTGGTGCTGTTGAATTAAATAGTTTTAAACTGACAGGTGTTTCTATCATTTTGTTCACTTCATTTATAGAAATAAGAGTAGGCGAAATAACAGAAACACCTCAGTAAAGTTCAGCAGCACCACATCTGTCAGTTAATATCAACAAACTGAACATTAAAACTATCATGAAGGAACTTAGGGCTAAAGTTAGAAACTAGCTAACATTAGTTAGCTAGACTGTAACTAGCTAACATCAGCGTTCATCCGTAGATACTTGACACAATCTAATTCAGAAGGTAAGAAAGTGTATTAAAGAAGCTACGTAGTTAGCTACTGCTACTAGCATTTAGCTACAGTGTCTGTGTGACACACTGAGCAGAGATTTGAGGGCGGAGCCACTGATGGAGTGAGGCAGGCAGATGGTAAAGTCCACTTTAGGGGAGTCACAAGAGTCTCCAAACATGAATATGAGAAATATATTGTAATATTTACATTGTCAGGTAATAAGATTATATAAATGTTTCAACTTTCTATTTATATTATATATTCTATGTTTATAGATTCAAAACCAAACTTCCTGAGCAGTAGTTATTGCGTTTTGCCTTTGCAGGGCAACATACACACACCACACTGTTTTACTCGTAAGTTAAAGTTAAAGCTACCTACACATGTATACAGAAGTGTCTGTGTTTGGTGTAACATGGCTCCAGGTAATGGGAGAGCTGAGTAGCTAAATGAAAGGCTATAGGTTGACTGTGCTTATGTACCAGGACCACTCTCTGGGTTACGGCAAGAGGAACAGTCGCAGCAGCATGTTTCGCATAGTCCCCAAGTTCAAGAAGGAGAAGGCCGCCAAGAAGACGAGCCCTCAGTCAGGTAGGGCTGTGCCTACGTTTGCCTCAGTAGACTGGAACAGACGGACTGACTGCGTAAACCTGTTCGGGACGGGGGGGGGTCGCTCAGTCCGAGTCTGTCCCATCTGCCACAGGGATTTAACACAGTTATGTTAAAGCCTTTTAATTTGAAAGGATGGTAGCATTAAATCAAAACGTGGCTCAAACAGTCCAAGTATGAAGTTTAAGTTGAAATAGAATGAATGTTGTTTTGTTTCCTTTATCTCAGCGGCTGCAGAAATCACACACTCGGGTTATTAAACGCTTGCACTAGCAGGTTAGCTCCAGGTGCTACCATCCTTCACTCAGTCACTGCTACCAAGGTGACGATGAAGGTTCACTCACAAAATAAACAAACTCTGTTCTGCCACCAATCGTCACGGTCGCCTCCCACCACGTCCCTCGCTGCCATCACATCACAGTCCGTGCGTGAAGGTATCAGTGTTACATCCCACAGTCTGACCTGAAGACCATCTACTTCGCTCGGGCCACCTGCTCCGCCCCGCCTCCCCCCATCCCATCCACCCGTCAGCGTGGCTTCAGAGGGCACAGAGGCAGCAGAAGAACGGGGAGAACGAACAAACCAGCCAGAAATCAGGTCGTGTTAGTGGCTTATTGAAGAATCTCAGATCAAAACAGTCCAACACTCTGTTTGATGTGACGAGCTTTTTTACACATTAACAGTCAGATCAGGTGAGAAAGAGTAAGCCCCTCCTCCTCTGGTAGCGGGCGGGTTCCTGACTAGCTGGGCTGTATTTCCTGCCTCCTTTTACCTCCTACTATCTCTGTGTGTTTCTGATCTGGTCTGCCGTACAGTATGCATGCCCCCAGCCTTCCTGGAACGCCGCTGGCCTCGTTCTGAACAACCTTTGGCCTCTGTCACACTCCTCCCTCCTCCGCCCGCTGCAGCCACCGCTCTCCCGCTCACCCCCCCCCCTTTTGTTATTTTTCCCTCCATCTTTTCCTTCAGTGATTCACCACAACTTGTGTCCATCTGTGAGGTCGTGTGTGACGACGTGTTCACACCTGAGTGAGAGGTGACTGTGTGTGTGTGTGTGTACCTGCGAGGCGCTCTGAGCCTCTCTCTGCTCTGCTCCGTGTGTGTGTGTGTTTATGTGTGTGTGTTTATGTGTGTGTGTGTGTGTAGTGGAGAGGTGGGGCACAGAGGAGGTGGGCGTCTGGCTGGAACAGCTGAGTCTGGGGGAGTACAGAGACACCTTCATCCGACACGACATCCGAGGCTCGGAGCTGCTGCACCTGGAGAGGAGGGACCTGAAGGTAAACACACACACCTGTTCACACACCTCAGTCCCTCGGTGAATCTGTGTGACCCCCCCCCCCCCCCCCCCCCCCCCCCCCCCCCCCCCCCCTGTCTCCTCTCGGTCTGGTTCTTGCGCTCTTTAACCTGTCGGGTGTCTCCCTGTCTTCGCCGCCTCTCGTGCTGCACTGCATTGCTCTGCTTGGCTTCTTCTGTCTGATCGTTGCTTTGTGAAAGAGACTCTCTGTGACCCACTAACACTGTCTCTGCTCCGAGGGGAAGCCTACGGGGGGGGGGCAGACTGAGCTGGGCTGGTTGTACAGGGCTGAAGTCAGGAAGTGAAGCCAGACTGTGAATCCAAAAGAAAGAAAGAAAGGTGTCGTCCTGCAGAGTTTCCAGGAGCTTGAAATGAGCCTCACAGATATACAACAGATCACATGTTCGCTTGACTTTGTTCTGATCCGTGGGACGTTTGTGCGACGGCGTCCTCCTCCTCAAAGCGTAGGTGTATATCAGCGTTGGAAAATGATTTTGACTTATGCAAAACAAAAAAGATTGAGAAAAACAGGAGTGAGAGCTGAAAAGAAGAGAACAGTGACACCTGCACGGGCTGCAAAGATGTGAAAAACAAGCTCCCCTCCTAATAAAGATCATACTTATAATCTGTGGACAATCAACTCACTCTCTCACATTGTTTGGATGTTCCACCAGCTGCTACATCCCTACTTAACATAGTGTTGACGGAGCCCTCCCCCCCCCCCCCCCCCCCCTTCCAGATCAAGACTGACTCGCCATCTACCAATCACAGAAGAAGCAGCGCCGCCAACAGAAATTAGACCCAGACCGAGATATTTGAGAATTAAAAAATATCCCAAGAACATTTGTACAATAAATGATGATTAAAACAAACACTTTTTAATAACTAACTTAAATTCTCTTATTAAGGAACTGTGACCAAAACTCAACAGAACAAAACTCGTTCTCTGACGTGTTTTTAATTTTGTTTTCTGTCAAAAAAAAAGTTGCATTGTTCTGCCAAATATATAAACATCAACAATGTTTTGAAATGAACTCAAACATATTTGGATTTTACCAATATATCTGTGATAAGTGAATATTGGCCTGCGAAGTCAGACAGCAGCAGAAAAGCTGAAGCTCAGAAGAAACTGGGGGAAGTGGAACAGAGGGGCCGGACGTAATTACTTTATTTTATTTTGGATTATTTTACAATAAAAAAATAATACTTCACATCAACCTTTGGAAAACTGCAGAGAATAAGACAGAGTCAACAAACCACATGGGTTCTTTCAGCTTTCCATCCACCATTTTTAAATAATAATATTAATGATAATTACCTTGAATGAAATAGTAATTACATAGTTAATTTACACCTTAATACATTTCAATAAGAGATGAATAAAAGTAGCTGAATTACACCAAACTGTGACTTTTACTAGAGTCAGAAACTAAAGTAGCAGCTACCGCTACTCCTCTAAGCTAACGTTAGCATGTTTGCCTTTTAGCATGACTAGTTGAGCTGTTTTCCATGACTGGATTTATCTTCTTCTAAATTAGATTAAACAAAATATTAGTTCCCTGAAGTTAACATGTGTATGACAGTTGAGGCTAGCTGTGGCTATCTCTATAGCTATGTTGTATATAACATATAAACTATACGTTTCTGTGATTTAAAACTAGCACATATGTAGTCACTGTACTTTGGCTTTGTAGGGAAGAATTACTAAATAACAGCTTTTTAACACACAGTTACACGACACCTGTGTTCGTTCCCGTTGTTGACACTCTTCACTCAGAACCACAAATGTGAACCTCAAGGTGGCGCTAGAGGAAAGCTCTGGATCGTCAGGCTCATCCATCCAGTAGTTGTCAAGGTGATTCTCTCTGTCACAAAGAAGTGACCCGGCCGACAGCAGCAGCAGCAGCGCGGCCTGACGATGACTTCACCATGTGAAGAATCTTTTTCCTTCCTCTCAGATTTACAGAAGAAACAACGAGCGAGTTGGTGTAGTCTGAAAACTGCACCCTCTGAGGTCTGAGAGTATTTTCTCCATTCCTGCATTATTTCTTAAGATAATATCCAAGTGTTTATATCACAATCTTCAGAACTACCTCAGCTTTTTCTTCTTGTTCTTTACACTGAGCAAAACTCAAGCCTGTTTTTTTTTAATTCTCCAGATCTCATGTGAAATCAAACCTTTAATGATGTGGATGAATTGTTTTGGTGCTTGAAATGTGTTCACCAAAGTCTGAGATTCATAGAAATAGAGCAACATGTGAGTAAAATAGTAGATACATGTGTAATAAAATAAGTGTTGTCTGTCACTCTACTCTTACATTCCAGCTCCAGCTGTGAGTCACGTACGATCTCACAAGAATATGAAACAGAAAGTGGAGAGTCGACAGACTGTAGCAACATTTAAAGCATATTTCTGCGCTGTGTTATCACAAAGATGTTAATAGAACCGTCCGTGGACCTCAGAGGGTTAATGATCCGCCTACAGGCGGCGCTGGTTCTAACGCCGCCCTGCAGCAGACCTGTCTCTGCGTGTTTTTAACGTGTCGCTCTTATTATTCCTCCTCAGGATCTGGGGATATCGAAAGTGGGTCATATGAAGAGAATTCTCCAGGGAACTAAAGACCTGGCCAAGGCCTCCATGGTTGACCTCTAACCCGGGAGCAGATGTTGCCGGAGAGGGGGAAATGAGCGCCCCCTCCCCCTCTGCCATCAGTGGGAGGAGTCTGGCAGCACCGTGGGCAGCGAAGGAGACGACAGGTATTCTGGGAGAGCTGGACGCTGTCCCTCTGCCGCGCTGAGACGGCCTCTGTGATGTTGTGAACAAGAAACATTAGTGTGTTTGTGCTTTGGTGCCAAAACGACCGAAGGAAGTGCAAAAGGAAGTCATGGATCTTCACACAAAAAAGCCATTTCTGAGTTAATAACCATTCCTAGCACACGATCAGGTATGCAACTAACCACACTGAGGACAGTTCACGTGTTGTCTGACAAACTAGTAGCAAAACCAGGACTTCCATGAGTGTGTGTGTGTGTGTGTGTGTGTGTGTGTGGGGGGGGGGGTGGGGGGGGGGGGGGGGGGGGTCAGTAGTGTGTGCAGATGTGATGTTTGCTGGATATTATATTCATAGAGCTGCGGATGCATCAACGCAGAGACGACAAACAGCGGAAGGTTCCTGAAAACAGTGGGATACTGTCGCATGCTATGCTTGCTCAACTTCAGATATGTTTAATTGCATGATTAGTGTCTTGATTTTTTTTTTTTTGTGTGCAAAAATAACACTTGAACAAGTTTTACATTAAGTATTACGATGCCATTTGTTACTACTGAACGCATCTTTCTTTTCTTTGTTTGGTCTAAATCTTCTGGTTTTTTAGCTTTAATTTATTTTGTTTGCATGATGATGATGTCAGGTGCCATATTTTCAGTCATAGTGTAAATGTGCTTTATTGGTAGATATCATAAGAAGTTTATAAAAAAGCTGTTGATGAGGTATGAATATGAATATATGGAATTAATAAGTTGACACGTTCTCTGTGGATGTGAAAATCAGTACCAAAGTGAATGTCTAAGAAAACATGATCATCAACTCTTTATTTAATCGGCCAGTTGGTCTTAGGTCTTAATTCCATTAAAGCTGGGAAGCAGATTAGTATTAAACAGGAAGGAAGTAAAAGCGTTGGTCTGAAGCCGACCACATTTACCGTCGGCTTGTTGAGTTCTTTTGTGTTTTTAAAAGGCACTTTTTACTTCTTGCTTTGTGCAAGTGCAACTCCTCATATCATTACATAGAATTAACAGTTCACCTCAACTTTTTAAACTTTTGGCAAGTTAACACAGTATTTAACACTAATGAGAATAGGAGTTAGATATTGGTTTTGAATATATAATAGAGACGTTGATCTGCAGCCTGCATAGCGTTGTTCAAGTGCAGCTTATTTTCCTTCAAATCACAGTGAGATGTCGACAGGACACTACTTGTACTTGTTAGTTTCTTTTAAGACTGGTGGCATTACAGGGTATATTTCTATATGTGATGCTAAGGTGGTATATATACATATATATGTGTATATATATGCAGTGTATATACAGTATACCAGTGTATGCAAACAATGTTTGTAAGTGTTGTAGTCTAATGCATTTGTAGATTGCTGACATGGCATGCATTGTCAACAGCTGACACATTTGACTGTGTATATTACACCATAACAATTGTGTATAGTTGATTTTGTTCTAATCTCTTGTACATGATAATGCTGTTGTATTCGAATGATGGTGCAATATTTGATCTCTTGTTTTGATACTGTCTCTGCAGCTTTCTGACATGATGTTTCTCAGCGGGGGAAAAAAAAACACACAAAAAAACACCCCAGGAAAGAGTTTTTTGTACATGTTCTCTTCCTCCTGCTCCCTCCAGGTGTGAGGATTAGATTTTAAAGCGTTAGACTCGTAGACAGACAGACTGCGTTTTCTTACCGACTCCAAATTTCTTCCAGTGGTTTCACTAGTTTGTAGTTTTTTGCTCCTCTGTGCTTCCAGGACGAGACACTGACGTGGGACGGTGTCGGTGAGGGAGGAGGCCGGGCAGACACGACTGTTGTGTTCGTTTGTCCTCGCAGTGGCATATTTTACTTTGTCCGCAATTGTATATTTACCAACAGATTTTACCATGTGATATCAACTTTAATAACTCAGTCGTCCGTTTCTCACTGAACAGTGAGCGTTAAAGTTTCCACCCCCCACCATTCATCAAAGTATCGTATATTATAGTCATGCATTGTCCCTAATGTGCCACCAGAGGGCGTCTCTGCTGTCCCTCAGGCACATTGTTGAATGATTTTACAGTTGCTTATGTTGACGATCAGTTGAGTCTAAACCATTATATTCAGTATGATCTCTTTAAACCCGTGAATCTAATTCCAATCCAAGATGATTTTTTTCATGTGTGCACTATTGTTCATCCTCAGCCAAAGATAAAGACGTGACTACAGACCACTCACTCAAACGTTCTCCCAGACAGAACTACGCCTTTAATTTGTTTAGCGCATCAGATTCATTGTTCACTATTTGGCCTTTTGCGAGCCAGAAAATCTGCGTAAAGGTTTTTACATGTGCTTTACTGGAGCAGTGTAGTAGAGCTGCTGTATGCTGCCTCGTGCTCATCACTTCCATTTAATGTCCATCACACCGGTCACTGCTGCAGTTCTCCAGCTGTGTCTGTGTCTCTCAAAGTGTCTGCCTGGGTCTGTAAGTTTCAAGACTCCAGGATATAAGATCGTGCTTGACCTCTCCATACAAAGTGGAAGTCGACACCTTTTCACCCCTCGCTGTGTTTTCCAGTAGTCTGTAAATAATGCTGCAAACTGCCTGGTTTTCAAAAACCAACGAAACCCATGCAAGGATCTCTGAAAGACAGGTTAACACATCGTCTTTGATATGGTTCCTGAAGTGATGGGAGAAAAGTGAATTTCATTTGTTTACATTATGTTTACAATGGCACAGTTTTAATTTTTAAGAATATATATGTAGGTATAAACAATATTTGCATATTTATTGCCTAAGGTTAAATGATATGATGTGTATTGTGTTTTCACCTTTGGAATATAATGTTACAGTTGTCACCTGTATTACTATCTGGATGATTTTGGTAAAGTAGTTGATCATTTTTATGACTACTAAGTGACTGTTTTCTGTGCCTTTTTATGGTTAGAATGCATGGTTAACTATTTATTACGATTTGGAGTCACTGAGATGTGTATTTTTGTATTCTGAATAAATAAATGGTTCAGCTTTTGTTGTACATTTTTAAGGTGCCTTAAAACGGGCTACCTATTCATATCTCTCTTCTTCAATAAAACCAAATACATATGCAGCGTGGCTCCACCTCTTTTGATTTCACTTCCAGGAAAACAGTCAAGGCTATAAAATGTAAAGTATGTGCAGTATATAACAGTTGAAGAAATCTTCTGTACAAAGTTTCTCTGTGGTGCCAGAGGATAAATGAGCTGCAGCAAACAAACTCACATTCAAAGTATGAAACTAGAATCCAGCCGAGTGTCGGGGAACATGGTCGACACAGTAGAACACAGTTTCTCCTTCAGTTGGTGTTGAATAATGGCCACAAGTGTTTTTGTTCTTAACTCAGACTTTAAGGAAAATCTCAAGGTGTTTTGTGCAAACGGCTCCTGATGCCTGTTCGTATTCATCATGTAATTTACTGCCCTCTTGTGGTGGCAGCAGGGTATTGTCCCTGAAAGCCGGCTTGAGTCATGTGGGTTTCTCACCTCCCCCGCCGCCCCTTCAGGAGACCAGGTCAAAGTCTGTTCTCTCCAATGGGAGAAATGAACCTGTCCACAAATTGTAAGTAAATATTGAATCCATTTTTCTAAAGCCGCAGATCTTCCAAACTTTCTGACATCAAAATTGCATTTTTCAGACAGATCAGAAGAAAATGAACTTTAATGGAGATCTGTCTCAGCAACACAGCTCGCTCCTCTCTCTGTCGGTTCTGGTTTCACTGCTGCAGCACGTCACTTTCTAACAACAGAACTTATGTGAAACCATGAATTAAAAGTTTAAACTGAAATAAAACTTGTATTTCTTTGCTTAATAATACTACTGCTATTAAATATTATGTAAATTCAAACTGTATCTAGTGTTGTATTGTGTTGTCATGTTTTGACGTGAACAAGCAATCACGACCACGCCCACTTAGGAGAAGAGCAGGAAGTGTGGCGCCGCATGTAATACGTCATTTTCTGCAGTTTCTTTGGCTGTTCCACCATTTTTGTCAAATAACCGCAACCTTTACACAAATTTCATCAAAAATCATCAAAGGTAGATTAGAAAATGGTGATTTAAATAATTAATTGTGTAAAATATCCAAGGTTGAAGATTATATTTACTGCTCAAAAAGATATTTCTTCAGTATGTTTTTGCCCGTTCAAGGATTAAAGACATGTGGACAGTCAGCTGTAAGCTGTAAGCTAGTCGCCTTGTTTCTCCTCAGAGATGAGATTTTAAGTTACACAAAAAAGAACCATTTAACCAAAAGTTATGTTTTTAAAGTTCTTACTTAAGTGTGTCTACTAGAAAATAATAAGCTGGTAATTTTCAGGCCCTTTTTCATGCCTCGAATAGGGCCAGTAACAGGGCCTGAAATAGCTCCTTTTTTCTCCTAAAATGTTAAATTTACACCTTAGAATAGGAAATAACATTCACATTTTGCAAGAAAATCATGAAATTGTGTCATTTGAACTGAGATACATTATAAAATGGTGATTAATTTAAGTATTTTTCCAAAATATTTGTTCAGTATGTTGTTGCCCATTCAAGGGTTAAAGACATGTGGACACTTTGAAGTCAAATCAATGAAAAGACTCAGACTCAAGTTTGATGTTTACCTACATCTCCTTTATTTATTTCTTTCATTATTTTTGATGCTTCAACACACAAAAACACAATAAAGGTGAAACAGCACAACAGTATGTGTCTGTGTCAGTCAGACCACAGGTTTGGTTCAACTGAAGTTACACTCATCAGTCAACAGGTAATAATCAGCATGTTCATCGACTTCTTCCCAGACTGAATATCTAAACTTTCTCTACTGTTTCTTCATTTGGTTAAAATATAAAAAAGTTCCCTTTACTTCCAAAACAAACCACAATAAATGGACAGTAAAGCCCAGAAAATCAAACCCTTTAAACCCCCTTTGTTAATCAGTGATTAAGTTACTGCACAAACACATTCACACAAACCACGCAAATGTTTCGGGGCCCCCCCAAGAACAAAGGGTCCCCCGATGGCCCTCTATAAACCTTCTTAAACCTCCATAAAGACACTATTCAGTGTTCAGTTCTTTATCAGGACGAAACAAAAGTCACAGAAGGTCGACAGCCTGTGAGTCGGTCCGAGTCGCCATGGAAACCACTTGAGGAGACAAACAGAACAAATTCAGATTAGTTTTCGGTCCCTGGTGTGTGAAGCCTGTGACTTTTCTCCCAGAATGCAGTGCGATGACAGAAATCAGCATCTTTAAAAGTGATCTGTCACCTGCCAGAAACACAGGTGAGTCTTACCTAATTGGTCCAGGCCATGCTGATGAGGGCGGGATTTTCATCTTTATATAATGACCTGACAGATCTGCGTCTTTTCTTATTGCAGCTCTGAGACAAAGACAAACACACAAATTAAGTTTTCCTCATAGAAAACTTTTCCCTTTTGTGTCACACTGTTTACATCTTTGACCACAGTCATGACACAAACAGAGGCTTTCCTGAGAGAACCATGGAAATCAAACATGGTGTTCAACAGTCTGGAGAACTGGCTGGGACTTTGTGGCACAGAGCCAAACTGGTTTGAATCTTCTGTGAAGGACAGGGACTAGTTTGTGTCCCTGAGGAATTACACATCTGAGTGCAGACAGATGACGTGGAGTTCCCCAAGGCTCCGTCCTCGGGCCTCTTCTGTTCTACATCTACAGGCTTCCACCAGCTCAGACTGTTGAATACAACTAAATATCTCACCATCAGTGATTGGATGATGAGACAAAACTTTCTGTGTGTGTGTATGTGCGTGTGTGTGCGTGTGTGTGTGTGTGTGCGTGTGTGTGCGTGTGCGTGTGCGTGTGCGTGTGCGTGTGTGTGTGTGTGTGTGTATGTGTGTGTGTGTGTGTGTGTGTGTTTGTGTGTGTGTGTGTTTGTGTGTCTGTATGTGTGTGAGTGTGTGTGTGCGTGTGTATGTGTGTGTGTGTGTGTGTGTGTGTGCGTGTGCGTGTGCGTGTGCGTGTGCGTGTGTGTGTGTGTGGACGAGGGCGTACCGGCGCGCAGGTGTTGTTGTTCTTCACACACAGGTTGAGTCTGCAATGCAGGTAGATGTCACCGTTCTTCCCAGTGAACTGGAACATGTTGAAGGAGAAGTAGTTGAATGTTCCCAGTCCGTTGCCGATCACCGTCACTGTGTCGTCGGCTGGGTTGGAGCAGCTGAACAGAAGCGGGAAGACACAGCAGCTGATGAAGTCTATCAAAGTTCAACACTTTGTACCACAGCTTAACCATAGAAGATTTTTATTGGTATTCCTGAAAACATGCTAACAGGTTTATCTGGTCTGAATTCCCCTGTGAGCTCCGCCCAGTGTTTCTGCATCAGCTGGTAAAAATGGATTTGGGCAGGTTGATATAATTTGTAATAAAGTTTTTGAAGCTTTAGGAGGAAAAGTAAAAGTGTGAGAAGCAGAGGGAGAAAGATGAGGCAGAGACACTGTGTCAGGTGAAAGGGACAGGTGTACACAGCTGGTCTAAAAGAAACAGGAAGTTACTTATTGATCAACACAATCAATCTGTCACAGTGATCCAGTGGTCGTTGTCTGAACGTCCAGAGGAACACAGCAAACAGGAAGTGCTATTAACTAACTGTGTCTCTCACCCTTTCATGATCAGGTCGTATCTCAGACTCCCATTGGGCGACGACTGGTCGGTGGCCCAGCAGGAATCGGTCACCACGGAAACCAGTTGGTCGTCCAGCCCCTCGGTCTTCAGCTCCACAAAGACTTTCTGCTGCAGCTGGATTTCGGTGCTTGCATTGATGGCTTTTGTACGGCCGGCATCGCTGTAGGCCTTCATGGTCAGAGTGTAATTCCAAGGTCCAGATATAATCTTCTGGATAACAGAGCTGTACACACACACACACACACACACACACACACACACACATAAATAGATTCACTTTACAGTTACTCTTGTAGCTGAGTTAAAAGGCAAAGAGTTAAGGAGTTAATTAGCCAATCAGAATCAGCTTTGTTCATTGCTATGGCGACTGTGGCCACCAGGGGGAGTCTTGTGACCCATTTAAAGCTTCAATCATATTTCTATGTTAAAGTACGATGACGCAGTAGAGCTCCAAACACATTTCTCCATTCATTCTCTATGGGAAATCTTTCGCTATTTTTGCCATTTATGTTGCCATGGTTACTCAAATTGATAAGAAATGTGACAGCACACCATTTGATACATATTTTATCTGGGTTTTTCACAAAGCTGTGGGAGCAGTTACGCGCCAAATTTCTTACGGAAGAGGAATATGAAGAGGGAGAAACATGCGGGATCATAACATGTAGATATATATGGAAGGCAGACAGTGACCTCAGAGGTGAATGATGGTCACTCACCTGTTTCTGATTTTGAAGGCCATGGTCTTGATCTCTGGCTGGTTGTAGTAGCAGGAGAAGTCGATCTGGAATTGGTCGTGGCGAGTGATGACGCCAGTGTTGTTCTGTTTCATGATGGAGTTCTTGTAGATGATCTGGCTGTTGTTGGCCTGAAGGGTCACAGGGATTCACACAGTGTCACATCCATCTACAGAAGCCTGATGCTAAAAATTCTGCTCTGTTTTTCTGAATCAACAACATAATCATCTCTTAATTCTGAGATAATTATCTTGTTAATTCAGAAAAAAAAGACAGAATTTTCTTCCTTAAGTGAACGCATCACGCTACTGTATTCATCTTCACATTCCTCCTGTAACACCTGACATGTCTTGAGGCGTGATGACAGAATCAGCGTCATATATTAGTTCAGAGACACAGTATCCTGACCACTCCCACTAACGCTGCAGAGCTCAGCTGATTGGCTCATTGAGAGCCAGTCAGGAGAGGACAGACACCCACCATTACCACCGTCCCACAGGTGTTGTTGCTGTCGAAGCTGAAGGTCAACATGTGGGTCTTGTTGTCCATCTCTCCTCTGCAGCTGTTGTTGTTGAGGTGTAACATGGAGTAGTCGACGCCTCTTTCGTTCAGGAGACAACCGGCCAGGGTGACCGTGGCGGAGTTGTTATCGCAGACCGTCGGCTCGCCTGAACAGCAGGACGAGACGAGGAGAATGAAACACACACAAACATGTGACGCTGAGCAAAGCTTCTGCTGTCAGAAGACTGGAGGAGACGTTCATGTTTCCACCGCAGCAGACGTCTGTGAACGCCTCACTTTACTCCACCAGTCAATACTTGTCACATCACTAGTCCATCCAGCGACTGTGTGTAATGTGAAAGTGTCTCTGGTACATGGGGTTAGGGTTTTCCAAATTTCCTATTTCCCAGGTTTCTGTGACAGTGAACGCAACATATATGTGTTTTTGAGAGCTGATCATATAAAACAAGTTTGAACGTGTTCACGTGGAGTTCAGGGCATTTTGAACTATTTCCTGACATTTTTACAAGGAAATAATTGTCAGATTGATTATTGAGGAATCACTAATTTCAGCCCTGCAGTCAATTCTCTGATGATGGAGTGATTCCACGTCATCACAGGTTTTCTGTGTTCATCTACTGACAGCCTGCATCTTAGGCGTTTAGGGGACATCTATAAACTGTAACATGCAGTGAGGATCACCACAGCTAATTTCTACCACACTCACGATGAATCGATGTGGGGTAAAGCAGGTGGTGTCTCGGGGTCTGGGCCCCTGAGAATATGTTTCTCAGCTATAACCTGTGATACTGAACATCACGCCGTGTGGCTGGTTCTCCCTCCTCACCTAAAGTGTTTCTTGATCTGTATTTGGAGGCGAAGATGGCCCGACAGAAGCAGCTGGTTTTACCACTGATGTCGACCGCACAGAACTCATGAGGGCTGCAGAAGGTGTCGTTACAGATGACCTTGGGGGCGGCTGAAAGAGTCAAACAGACACTCATTAGAGTCAGAGAAACAGACCTGCTCTGAGAAGGGACTGTGTGATCCCTCGTCTCGTCCCGTCAGGTCTTAGAAAACAGAGGTGAGTGAAAGTCAGTGAAGGTCTCACAGCAGTTGGCTTTTGACCTCCAGCCCTGCAGGGTTTTGTTGGAAGGCTGTAGGTTGCAGGCGGCGACGTAGGCCTCCAGGAACTGGCACCGACTGAAACCGTCCACCACTGGATATTTGCACAGATTGCTGGTGCAGGCGGTGATGAAGGGCTCTGGGTCGGTGAGGTTGTGGCAGGCGGTGAAGGGCGCCTCCCTCAGGACATTACAGCTGTTGTGGGAAACAGAAGCATCGAGTTCAGTCAACAAGACACATGTGTGTGTGTGTGTGTGTGTGTGTGTGTGTGTGTGTGTGTGTGTGTGTTCAGGTGTGTGTGCTCACCGTTCCGTCACCATGGTGCAGTTGATGCTTGTGTCGTTACGTTCCCTGTGCAGCACCTCACAGCTGTGGGGGGGGGCAGACAGCAGGAGGTCAGGGCTTGGTTTATACACAGTAAGTGCAGTGGGACGTTCAGGTGCAGTGACTCACCTGGAGGAGCTGGAAGCGGACTTCATGTCACTCAGAGTCCTGTTGCCACATAAACCCTGCATGCTGGGGAATCCACCTGAGACAAGGAGTCAGGTGATCAAAGTCAGACTGGAGGCTCACGGCCGCTCGTTAAAAGACAGGTGTCATCACTGATTCAAACCGCCACAGTGTGTGTCCTCTGTGATTCTACTGAGCCAGTGGATCATATGTGTTTTCTCTGTTTAAACTCAAATCACTTCACATTGTTTTGTAAATGAATCTCTCAGTGACCAACACAGCATCATCAGAGCAACATAACAGTGACAGGTGTTCACTGTTGTCACGTGGAGGTGTCGCAGAGACTCTACCTGGCGTGGTGATCTGTGCGGTGTAGCCATCAAAGAAGACGGAAACCTTGGAGAGCGGGAACATGGCGGTGACTCCGGTTTTGTCCTTGGAGAGTTTCACGCCGTGAAGCTGCTGAGGCACGTCACTGAGGCTCAGCACCGTGTCGTTCACCTGCATCACAGCAGAGAGTGGAGGGAAAACGCTGGTTCAAATGTGAGCGACACCGCTGAACAGGAAGTTACTGAGCCCACACATAGGTCCAACACGCCTCCACACCATCGTCTCTGGACACAGCACTCCTCACATGCCTTGAACCATAGAAACCATGTTCTTGCTTGTCTTCGGATGTTCTGAATTCACCACCTGAACCATCCACTTTGACCTACGCCACGTTGCTTACATTTCAGACCTGTCCCATTCGTTAAATGACACCCGACTGTTCTACATAAAGCAGATTACCCATCACTCTGGTCCACCTACAGCCATCTCCTACTTCAAAGCCCAATCACCCTAAATCCTTCAGAAACCCCTGCAGGCTCCCTGCTCCATCAGAGGGTTCAGAGCACAACAGCAACAGATCCTCTTTTCATCTCTGAATCCAGACAAGTCGATCCAGACTAGGCAGTCTTTCAGAATCGGAGCCGCCCCACATCGCGTCCATGAATCAAGCAAGAAACCGCAAGAACAACCTTCATCTAGTGACAGTCAAGCCAGTGAAATCACATTTCAATAATCTAAACTCATCTGCAACAGCAAATACCACATCATGTTTTCTATCAGTGTCATGAGGAAATGTTTTTAAATCATCAACACGTTGATCCTGAACGTCTCAGTCAAATGTTTGTTTTCCACTACAGGATCTGCTCTCACACAACAACCTCCACCTGTAGACGCCAGCTTTATGGTTCTGCTCAGACTCTCAGCTCTGGGTTCAGGTTCAGGGAGAGATCCTGGTCTGGTTTGATACAGAAACAGTTCACCACCTGTTTATTTACATTTAGCCTAAGCCTCTATCTTTCACTGACGCCTGATGATGTCACACAACGCAGGAGACTGTCACAACAAGGGGACAACGAGCGAGCGATCACACGTGGACAGATGTTTTTTTAGCCCTACAGAGGACACGCTGAGAGCCCAGATGTTTTGGAGGAAGCAGTTGGCAGCTGTTGGAGGGCTGCGGACCTGTGCATGTCAGCCCTCTACTGGCTGAAAGGAGAAGTGCGCTGCTTTGCTTTCATTAACGTCAAACCCTCTGCCTGTGGAGGCTTGACAGGAGGCGGGAAAAACAAAGAGATCACATGGTGATGGTTTGAGGCGAGTTGAAGGACGCTGTAAACAGCAAGAGGAAGCATGAACCCACAGTCACAGCTGGATGCTCTGACCTGAGTCCACACCTACACAGGGAGCTCACCTGAACTCTTCCACCTTGTCCCAGGTGAAAGCTGACACCCGAATTGTACAGAATCACTTGGTCCAGAAAACTGATGTCTTTACGGCGGCGGTCCTTGAAGACCGCCTCCAGCCGGACACCCCTATGTGACATCAGAGAGTAAGTACAGCGATTTGGGATGGAGGTCACATTGCCGTCAAACCTGATGACAGTGGAGCCAATCACAGTGCACGTGGATGGGCACCTAACACATGGAGGGAAGGGTGGGTGTTAGTATCATCAACATAAAACAAAAGAGAAAAAATATATTTTCCTAGAAATAAAAATGAGGCATATTTACGGGCAGCTCGTTCCACAGGGACCGACTGTGAGGTTCGCCTGTTGACTGCACTGTACACTGAAGCCTTTTGAGTCACACCCCGAAAAGCTTGGTGAATATAGAGAACCTGGGACAAACACAGATCACTGAGTTACACACCAACTGACAGACAGAGAAATAAGCAACATTAAAACAGTTTGGCCCTGAGTCCCTCCCCTCGTGTTTACCCAGCTCTCTTCAGATTTCTGCCTCCGCCCTGATACAGAGCTGCTGAGTGGAGTTTAGGTTAAATTGTAAATGGACTTGAACTTATACAGCAATTTTCTAGTCTTACTGACCACTCAAGGCTCTTTATAAGTTGTGGTTCATACAACCAAACACACACACACACACACACACACACACATATAAAAGGTAGGACAATAAAACTCAAGATCATAAAGAGAAAATAATACAAGAGAGGAGACGTTTGAAAAGAGTAAAACCAGTAAGAGAAGCAAATTTTTAAAAAATCATACAAAATTAAAGTAGGGTATTAGAAGGAAAACAATCCAGACAATAATCATAGAATATAAGGACATACCAGTAAAACAGCCTCAAAGATATAAATAAATATAAAAATAAATCAATAAAATTCTAATAAAAGCCAGACTGACAAGGTCAGTCTTGAGTTTGAGCTGTTGGTGGTTATTAAACTAACACTAAGCACTAACCTTTGTGCACGCATCCGTCAAGGTAATTGTAGACAGGTTGACTACTGACATTCCACTTATCCAGGATAACACCACGGACAACCAAGTCCACGAGCTGCAGAGGAACGACAGCACAGAGGCCACTGACACACCCTCACACACATAAGAAACTCAACTAAAACTCTATCGTCCATTTGGGCAACTAAAGCAACATGTGTGTGACGTGTAAACATCTTTATCAACTATTCCCCATCTATGTCGTACATGTACTTACATGAGTTTTGCTGGTATAACCAGCAATTCTCACAACTGGTGCGGAAAACTTGCGGAAGTTAAATGCAATCTGGAAACATGAAACAGGTGAGACTCAGAGACTGTTGGAAGATAAAAGCTTTCAGAAAAAACTTCAGATGACCTGAATTGATATAAGAGATCAGACAGACTCTGATGAAACTCACCACAGATGATGTGTTGTTCTTTAATAAGACTATCTCAATGAAACATGTTGAGTTTCCTGAGAGACCTGGCAGGTTGCGATGATATGCTGATGGATAGAGCTGTGCCCTTGTTGAGTTGAACCAATATCCCTTGACGATGTCAGTGTCAAACACCTGGAGACAGTTGTTTTCAACGGTTTCATTTTTAAAGCCTTTGAAACAAATTGCGCTTTGTCCGTTGGTGATATTTACCTGTCAACAATAGGGAGACACAACAAATCAATTAGTAGAAACTCATAATGCATGTGTGTATAACATAATTAAAAAACATAACTGGAGATCGTTTTAGCTGATGGTCAGGAGCAGGACCACACACCAAACACCTCTCTTCCTGTCGTACATGCCTTCCTGCCCTGAAACTGAACTTGTCAGTCATACATTTCCCCCCAGTCAGCCTTGTTGTGGCGCTGATGCAACCTCCACCAAACACAGACTTATAAGATCAACAAGGACAAAGACGTGAAGCTGTTCTCAACTGTCCAGCTTCGTCTTACTCACGTATAAATTGTTGTAACGTTGTCCAAAAAAGTAGATGGGGCAGGCGCTGATATCTATGGTGGTACTGCTTTGAAATTCTTCTCGGGAAGCTGAAAAGGAAACATGGTGAGAGTCAGTTAGAGAAGTCAATCAGGAGGTTGGACCACAGGAGAAGTTGCAAATGTAATTGTTGGGAAAAAGAGAGCCCCAGGAGCCTACAGCACCCTACAGGAGCCTGCAGGAGCCAGCAGGAGCCTACAGGAGCCTGCAGGAGTCAGCAGGAGCCTGCAGGAGCCAGCAGGACCCTACAGGAGCCAGCAGGAGCCTGCAAGACCCTACAGGAGCCAGCAGGAGCCTGCAGGAGCCAGCAAGACCCTACAGGAGCCAGCAGGACCCTACAGGAGCCTGCAGGAGCCAGCAGGAGCCTACAGGAGTCAGCAGGAGCCTGCAGGAGCCAGCAGGAGCCTGCAAGACCCTACAGGAGCCAGCAGGACCCTACAGGAGCCTGCAGGAGCCAGCATGAGCCCATGTAGATTCACAGGACAACTAACAGTTTAGAGTTTACTAACGGCTCAGCCTGATAATGATCTTCCTGCTTCAGTTGGTTCTCAGTTTGCTGATGATGGTAGAGTTTCAAAATGGCTGCCGTGTGGATGAGGTGGTGTGTGTTCTTACCTACAGTCTGGCTGAGTGCAGCCAGGTAAAGCAGGACGAGGAGCATGTTGGAGGAGAGTCCGGAGTCTGCTGACAGAGAGCTGCAAGACAGAGCAGTGACACGTTCACCTTCACACAACTCTGTGACATCACATCCAAAGACTCATTCGGTTGAGCTCAGCTGATCTCAGACCACATTTCCACACAGTCTCCTCTCTGTGAGTCCATCACAGTCTGTTTGGCTCAGCCTCACAACAAGACACATTTTAAGAATGAGTAACTGAAATTAAAGATAAATATGACAACAACAAAAAAACTTTACTTTTTTACTTTGTCGATGCTCAAAAGATTCTTGTATTGAGATCATTAAAATTTTAATTTTCAACACCTAATCATTCACATCAGGGCTGCTGTAGGCAACATGCAGTGACAGCAACTCTTCTGAAGAACACGTATAACCTCTTTTCCAACAAACAGGAGCTATGTTGCCATGGATACAGTGAGTTAATCTGTGGCTGTTATATTTTGGAAAATGAAGTGTAGTAAATGATCTAATATCAGTTCCTGTTTGTTGTGAACCATTGATGAACTGACAGCTGTCACTGATCACTGACTGTGCAGCTTCTTCTTCTGTGGTTTCTCATCAGACCTGTGGAGGTTTATTTACAGCGTGTTCTCATGTCTTCAGGTCTGACTGAATCATGACTCAGATTTTTATCTGATGTGAGTTTCACATGTTTTTGGATGTTGATGTTTGACGACGTATTAAATGACTATGTTGATCTGATTTGATGCAACATGTAAATGAATGTAACCGGTAGTATAAGTGCAAGGAGCTCTCAGACACTTTGATTTAGTCAAAGCAGCTCTCAGAGTAAAAGGTCAGAGACCCCTGACCTATAGGCTCGTAGTGCATCATATTAGGGGTAAAATATTTTTTTATTTTGTTGGTAAAGTTGGAAAATCCTCCTCCAGCACAGCACGTCATCAGGGAGAAGTCTCCACTGATCTTCTGATTATTAACTGAGTATTCACATTCACAGCTGCAGACTCATTATGGTAGAACCATGTATCAACTCCTACATACAGTTTGATCTGTTTGCAAAACTCAAAAGTCCAAATGTAATGATATCAACACAGTAAATGTGACCTGAGCAGAATAAAGTTTTGTGTGGTTTTGATGGGGTTTTCTAGGCCTGACTCACCACAGTGCAGAAACAAAGAGGCAGAGACAGAGTCTTACCTTCTGGAGGTTTTCTGGACGACCTGGGAGAAGATGTCCTCTGCTGTCCTCAGCTCTGCTTCAGGTTCCTCTTGCTCAGGTCTCGGAGAGATGTGGTCTCACTCTCTGCTGCTCCTCCTTTTATACGTTTTCAGCCCAAAAGACATGTTCAGCTATTTTCGTCAAACTGGTTTTAGCACATTACAGAGTGACACAAAGAATTGCTGTAAAATATGTTGTTTTGCATGTTGTTGCTAGGGACACATAAACCCTAGGGTGCTCTCCACCAAAAAACATGATTGCACATATTGCACAAGTAGAAGCCAGACAAAATCAAAGAAATAAAGTGACAATAAAATAATTCACCAGAGCCCCAGCTGCACAGCAGCAGGTTGAACAGATCCACCAGTTGGTTTCCTGCTGACTTTATTGGCTGTGTTGACCACTTTCACCAGGATATCATATATGAATAAAACTGAAGACATTAAAGTGTAGTTCAGGCCACTTTCTGCTGCTGCCTGCTAAACAGCCTCCAGAATACTAACACCAAAGCCAGTGAGCTTCATGAGATGATGCAAACAAATATAACTACTTTTTACAACTAAATACGTGCCTAGATAACTGAACACTTCTAAAACTTGAAATGATGCTGATCACCAATTCTTTGCTCTGGCCAGTAAATTTGCACAGTTCTTGTAGTGCTCGTGCTGTACTTCATACAGTCTGCTTCATGTACAGCATCACCTTTTTTTGGCATGTATAAGACTGATAAGTGTTTGAGTTTGTGGATCCTCAATCCGTCGACGCAGTTTGGAAAATAAAACATTTGACGAGACACATCTCTGTGAAGCTCCTGCAGTCATTAAAGCAGACCCTCTCAGCATCCACGTCAACTCATGTTGTAACTGTCCCTCACAATAAACAGCACTCCCTGGAACTCTTGAATGGCAGCAGGGGCAATCACTTCATTGGGATCATCAGGTGGGCACACAGCATCTCCAGAGGGCGCAGCGTCTAGTGCCCCTGTCCACTTCTAGCCCTCCTCTTGCTCCCCTTACAGCCCAGATCTGGTCCTTTCTCTTCAGTCAAAGCCAGTGTCTGATAATACACCTGGCGGCCTCCTACAGTGACCTGAAAACCCTCAAACTCCCATCTCTTTCAGGGGCACTTGTGCTCTCCAGGCCAGACCTCTCAGATTTGTTGTCATGATCTCTGGTGGAAGGATGAGCTTCTAATCTAGATCCACCTGCATCTTACAGCCACAGGTTTGATTCCCTTACTTGTATCTGGAGGTTTTGGGTGATGGCGTTAGAGGACCCAGTAGTTTGGGGAGATGGGGCATTGGCAACAGTTCTCCTGTGATCCAGGATACCAGATACTGGATTGTGTTTCCAAGTATAGCGGCCTTGGGAAAGACAGAAGTTTTGCAGCCGGTAAGGATGCACCTTAAAAGGTCCCAGTTCTTAATGGATCCTCAGTAGGATGTCAGTTCTCATTACATGAGAAGAAGTAAAACAGGCTTTTTGTTGCTGGTTCTTTGATTCTGGGTAGTGGACCCTTTGTCCATAAGGTGACTACAGTGCTATGATCTAAATAAAGAAGTAACTGCTGAGCAGACTGTCAGGCGAGTGGCAGTGGTGGGAACACACCGAGGAGTGATGTAATTATTATCTGTCCTGTAAATAATGACTCACTGTGATGGAATGGTGGAACTGTCTCCTTATTCCATCACTGCCACAGGGGCGACACAAAAGCTCCACAGACACCAACAATAACAAACTGGTTTCAACCAGTGGACATTTTTACCTGATCTGAGATTTATTGATAACAACTGGAGGGTGACAATGGTTTGGGGTAATTAGAGGCCCACAGCTCACTTCGCTGGTTCATCCAGTCCTGACCGAGAGGACCGGTTTATGTTGGTGTTCTCGTTCACACAGGATTTCATTATGTCATTCAGGATTGTGATTGAGCAGGAAAGTTTTTAAAGGGTGAAATAATTTGTGTTTCTGCCTCCAATGAAGTCGACTTCAAGGGCATCATCCTTTCTCTTTTTTAAGGGCATAAAGAATATGAGGGAGCTGATAGAAATGAATGACTCACAACCACTGAAATGGTTGTTTGACATATAAATCATTCATTCATCCATTCATCCATTCACAAACTTTATAATAGTAAAATTTACTTGCATGGCAACTTTCATACAAGAAATGCAGCTAAGTGCTTTACAACAAAAACATTACATGTTGTAAGATAAGATTAATTAAGTAAAATAAATTGAATAATAATAAATAGAAAAAAATAAAAATAAAGTGTTGAACTGCACCTCAGCTGACAACATCTGAACTGCATTAAAGCCAAAGAGCTACATCAAGACAAAGGCAGACAGTAAAGATTTATTTATTGATGTATTTATAACTTTTATTTATATTCTGATGCATGTTAGAGAACGCATGTTCCTTTACAGCAACGCCCTATTTACAGTGAAAAGAAATGACCGGGAGGAAAAACACATGAAACACAGCAGAAGTTAGAAAACATGAAGCAGTTACAGACACGTACAAGTGTTTGGTTTTTAACTCAGACTGCTGCTCTAACAGGATATAGGTAGTTGACAAATAAATGATAAGATAAGCCTTTTTGTAAAACACCATTTTTAATGAAACAATACATATTTATTCATTCATGAATATAACGGGTCAATAACTTTGTCAATTTTGTTATTGTTTTTCGTTAGTTTTAGTAACGGTAATAACCCAGCCAAAAACAACTTCAATAATATATATATAGCATGAAAGAGATTTTCATACAGTTATTTATTTAAAATGAAATTATGAATAAGAATATTTTCCCCCATGACTTGTTGGACTTTTTCCAGAACTAATTAAAGACAAATGAATGATATATCTCCATCTATACTCAGTACTTATCTTTTTAAGATATCTTTGTAATAAAAAAACGTGTTGCATTAAAGAAAGAGTGAGAGGTTTCACATTAGGGTTTTTCTGTCTCTTCTCTCACTTATCTTCATGACATTTTTTAACAGTCGCCAAAACATTGTCTGGAAAAACAGCAGAAAATATTTTAATTTAATTATTGCTTTTTAAAACACTGAAAATTGTCAAAAAAACAGGAAGGAGTTAAACAAATCAGATCATTTAAAATGCTTCTTTAAGAGACCTTGTCCTCTTGTGTCACATGTTTGTCCTTTGACGTGACAGTAACAGGTATCACACCTGTGGACATTTTCGGTCACAGCAAAGAATGTACTGAGTCAGCAGTTAACCTTCTTATTACCTGACAATGGCAGGTAGAAGGACACATTTGCATGTTGTTCATCGCGCCCAAAACACAAAGCTATTTCACCTCTTTAAGCTGTGACGTCACCCACGAGGCCCTGGGGCGTGTCTCACAGGGACGGTTCAGTCTGGTCTGCCGTGTCGGGCCATCGGATCAGTCTAATGCTAGTGTCGTTTAACAGAAATCAAGACTGACTCATTTTTTAAAGCCAAAAACAATGGACACCGCACCCCCAGGCTAACTCAGGTTACCATGGTAACAATCAATGACGCCTATGCTGACCACCGGCACCCAACAGCAAAAAACCAGGAAAATATAGCTCGTAATTTATGGTTGGCTAACATTGCTATGGAGAGAGCAGCCAAATCTGATCTTTCTTTTATTGTTACACTCTTGAGACACACACAACAATCGATTATTAGATCAAAATCGACCCTCATTTGAGGTCGATCTTTTACACTCTCCTGTGGATGTGCTACAACGACTTCCGGTCAGGTGAGCGGAGGTGTGGAGCTGCCGGAGCTACGTTTTCGTAGCCTAGCCTGTTAGCTTAGCTAGCTGAGTAGATGTCTCCAACGCGGCTTCATTTGTTCGACGCAAGTCAGTAAATGTTTGTAAACCCGTCACCGTGGTAACAGTGGGTACATAACCTTTGAAACGGGCCGCAACTCAACCGTGCGCGTGCACCGTAGGAGCGCTCCGGTAAGTAAACAGACAGCACTACACCTCTGCACGCGAGAGACAGGTGAGGCCCCAATGAAGTCAGCGGCATCTCTTATTTCTTGAGATGCGTCCAAAGTGTTAGTCGTGTTAAATAGACAGTGCATTCATGTAACTGCTTCGTGTCCATTCGTAATATAAACATTAATGTTTTTAATAAAGCACCAGGTTAGAAGAACAATTTACAGCGTCAGTTCTCTGAGAATCTCATTCATATCCAAGAAAAACTGATGTAACTGAGAAATCTCAGACTGAATCAAATCAAATCGAATCAGGAAATCAGTGGTGATACCCAGCCTCGGATGTAATTGTTGGATTCTAACTAAAGACAAACATTTTCTGCTGGGGTAGCCTAAATGGAGCTCAGCGGTTGGAAGCATTTCTTGGTCTGCCATTTTTTTATTTTGAAACTAGTTGTATCCCTCCGCCACTCAGACTAGTTCCAGGTTACATCCCTGTTTATCCAGAGTCAGAGACAATATGAACCGTTAGTGTGAAATATTGTTGCTGAAATTGCTGTGAAGTCTTGAGTACTGGATAAAAAGTGCTTTGTGTGGTCATACTGACCTTGACCTTTGACCTTTGACCACCAGAATCTAATCAGTTCATCTTTGAGTCCAAGTGAATGTTTGCGCCAAGATATCGTTTCTCATCTCACTCTGCAGCCGGTCAGGATTCACCTCAGAGGTCCCGGTCCCTGATGGATCCTCAGCAGGAAGTCAGTTTCCGGTACATGAGAAGAAGCCGGTTACTGGACACTTTGTCCAGAAGGTTCCTGGACGAGAGAGAGAAAATCCAGTATTTAACCTTTAGACAGTATGTTTGTTGAATGACGTCCTTTATAAGTTCCCTAACCGTATAGTGACCACTACCTTGAGACCAGACATCATTCTCTTGTCCGAGTCCACCAAACTCGAGGTTCTGTTGGAGCTGACAGAACCTTGGGAAGACCGCTTGGAAGAGGCCTTTGAAAGGAAGCCAGGGCCTGGTACAGCCGGTCTCAAGTCGCCGCATGGAGCGCAAGGTTGGATTTTGGGGTTTGCCCAGAGCCTTCAGTTCGATGGGCATCGAAGGAGTGAGGAAGAGAAAAGCTCAATGGTATGCACATACACATATATGTGAGTATTTTTGCATATATTTGAGAAATATGCAATAAAAATAGCTTCTTTCGTGAAACGCCATTCTAAACACATGCGTAACCTACATATAGGCCTATAAAAGCACGCTGTACGTAACAAAAGAATGCGACTGAGCAGGAATGTTTAAAAGGTGAAATAACCTTTTGAAAGCATTCAAACGCCACATTCCTCAGTAGTACTCTAAACCTTCAAAGGCAGACTGATGGATGTCCAACTGCTGTCCTGAGGCTGTGTCATAACCTGAAATAGTTTTGTTGCGTGCAGTGTAGTTTTTGCCTCCAGCGAAGACGTCCATTCAGTGATGACATTCATGGACTTTAATGTCAATTGTCTGGTCCAAAGTAAAACTACGGTGGCCCTGAGAGCTCAGAGACCTGCAACTAAAGAAAACAAAACTAATTTAGAAAAACATCATCATCGGTTTGACATTAACACACGAGCTGCAAATACTCACAACACAACGGAAGTGTTTCCAGCGCACCGTGAAGAGGTATGCATATCATCCTCTCTCTCTCTCTCTCTCTCTCTCAGGAAACTATATTCTGATCTCTTGTTCAGTTCATTATTTCTATTTAATTATTATTTTAATGGCTCAACTTTATTTGTATTTCTCTTTCATGTTTTCTTATTTCAAAATTTCAATCCTGTTTGTTTTTGTGGTGAAAGGAGGATTTATAAATTTATAAATATTATAAATAAAGTTAATTAAAAGTGTAAGAGCAGATTCTCTTCTTTCCCTAACTCTTCATGAAGTCTCCTTCACGTCTTCCCTTGACCTCATGACGTTTTCCATCGAGGTCGAGGAGACGAGGTTAGAGAGGAGATCATTTCGACCGCAGCCCAAGTGCGTTCCAGCCGGGTGCATCACTTTTTAGTATCCCCTGGAAACACTTCTGTTGTGATGTGAGTGTTTGCGGCACACGTGTTGTCAAGTTGATGAAGATGTTTTCTTAATGTGCAGTGCGTTGAGCTCTCTGGGCCACTGTAGAAAACACATGCAGACGTATTTAAAGAGTTTTGACCATGCACTTTGGAAGCAGGTGAAGTTGATGTTGGCAGGTTGATAATCCAGATTTGTGTGCGGTTCTCGCTCAGGGTTCCCGCTCTTTTCTGCAAATCATTTTCCTAGACTTTTTCAGTGATGATCGAGCTCATGTGACAGACAGGAATCACTCCGTACACCAGTATGTACGTACGTCAGTGGGTGATGTTCTGCTGGGAAACCTGCCCTTCATGTAGATGTTACTTGACACGTACCACCTACCTGAACATCGCCGCAGACCGAGGTCACTCCTTCGATGGAGCATCTGTGGGGTGTGCTGGACAAACAAGTCAGACTCAGGCTCAGTGTCTGAATACAGGCTGCGTGCGTTTCACAGTATTAATATAGAACCTAGAGCAAAGAACACTTTACAGAGACACCATGATGTTACTTTAAAACATTTATTCTGTTTTCACCAGGACAATAATCTGAGTACTGTCATTCACATCATCATCATCATCATCATCATGGAAGGGGTGGGATGCTGACAGCTGTGGCGGAGAGTCAGTGAGCATGTGTCAGCAGGAAGCTCAGGTCAGTACCTGGGTCGTACTCCGCCGAGGACTTCCCCCTGAAACGACAAAGACAGCACGGTGAGAACGGCCGGTTACTGGTTTTACTGGTCTGCTTCCAGGCTGTCGTGGGCTGACCTGGTGAAGAGTCTGGCCTTGGTGGTTCCCAGTAAAGTGGCTTTGTCTCCCTCCACCAGCAGCATGGACCCCTCCCTCAGACCCTGAGAACACAAACAAGACCACTGGTAACCCTCTAATGAAGGTCTGTATTAGTCGGCCACAAACAAAAACACTGAGGGACCTGACGTGGAAAACACACACAACCGTGAACCATTTCCAGCTGACCAGTCCGTCCTCTTCTCTGTTCTGGTTCCACAGTGGAGCAGTCCAACCTTTCATAACTGACCAAACCACGTCAAAGCAACCTTTACTTTATTATTATTATCGTTCTTGCAACGTCGTGGCTTCGTTTTCAAAATCTTATCACTTCTTATTCTTTTCTCTTTTTTTTTTTTTTTTTTTTTTTTTTTTTTTTTGCAAAAAATTACAACAAATTTAATCTTCAAATATTTGATTTCTGCTTAAATTCTTGTCTGTTAGCGAGGAGGAGGAGTTTCAGCATCAAAGTGGACAACAGGTAAAACTAGGAGATGTGGCTGGTCTCACCAGGACACATGGAGTATCAGGCTCTTCATGGTACTGGGTGATCCTCTGCTCTCTGGTCTCCTGTAACAACAGGAACAGTGCGGTACATCACGGGATGGTCACGCCTCAAACCAAACAGGGCTGATGCTCAACGTGTAGCATCTGATTAGCTTAGCTGCGGTTCAGCGGAGCCGCAGCTGCACATGTTAATATCTTATTTCAAGTACAGTTTTTAACTTTATTTTCTTTATTTTTGTTTGAAATGCAGCTTTTATAAAATATATATGTACACAAAGACAGTTTGATATACAGTACATGAATCTACAACTCAGCCTCATTAGTGATTAATCTGCTGATTATCTTCTCCAGTAATTATTGAACTGTTGCACTGTTTCAAACGATCTGTATCTGTAATCAGACCCGACAAAGATCAGCATGCAGCCAACATCTGGATTTTCTGCTTGAAACCACTAAAACATTGAATTGATTATCAAAATATTTGTCCGACTAAACTAATTAATTACAATAACAACGCAATAAATAGAGAAAGAGAAAAAATGTATAGATTAATGCAGGAGGACATGATTGATTTGTTAGGTGTGACACCTCCACTACGGTCATCAACTCAAACCGCTGGTGACCACAGGGGGGCGTCCTCCTACAACATACAGCATGACCTGGACACAGAGGCATGCTGGGAAACAGCAGCCTGAGAGAGGTTGTGTTTTTATGTAATTAATCAGCAGCTACTTTGATCTTCGATTATTCATTTATCAAACACAAATATCACATATTCTTTATCTGTTTGATTAGAAACTGAAGTGAAACTGACACCTGCTGATGGACGGTTTTCACTAGTTTTTATGACATTAATAATAATAACTTTATTTATAGAGCATTTTTAAGTTTTTTTTGGGCTTTTTTGTGCCTTTAATGGACAGGACAGTAGAGAGACAGGACAGCAGAGAGACAGGTGATGGGGAGGCAGAGGGGGGGGGGTGACACGCAGGAAAGGGCCGTCTGATGCGGGAGTCGAGCCGGGGGCCGACTGCAGCGAGGACTGTGGCCTCTATATATGGGGCGCCTGCGTAACCCACGGTGCTACGCGACGCCCCTTATAGAGCACTTTTCATACAAGAGATGCAGGTCAAAGTGCTTTACAATAAAAAACAATCAAATAGTCCAATAAAATGAGGGCAGATTGAAGGACAATGAAATAGATTGATAAAGATGATAAAATGTGTAAATGAAAATAAAAACAAACCAATAAAATCAAACGATCAAAAGAAATAATCAATCAACCATCATTGTAGCTAATAAAAGTGATTTATGAAAGCAGAAAGGTGATTGTGGTGACGATAGCAGCAGCAGGGGATTATGGGATGGCTGATTTAAACACCCACGGATTCAAACTGGTCATTTCTGCGGTGGAATGAAAAAGCAGGAAGCCTGTAGGTCAGCGTGCTGACACTGTGCTTACGTGTTGCACAACTTCCTCAAAGTAACTGAGCCTGGCTGTGTGGACTAAATGTGTGTTTTCATGTCACCACAGTTTCTCTCGTCAAACAAGCGTCTTCCGAGTTGGATTCATCAAACTCAGAAACGGCTCATTTTCAGACGATTGATTGTTGCCGCCGGTTTATCACCATTTCAACTTGAGGCGTCCGTACGTCCCGTTGTCGTGGACGCCGTATCTCAGTAACCTCTTCAAATGTGGCACAAACACTCACGAGGACTCAAGGATGAAATGATTAGATTTCGGTGGTCAAAGGTCAAAGTTTCATGATCTCTCACATACCAAGCTTCGATTGGACCTGAGGCCAGTGATAAAAGGACTATGATGACACGGCAGGTTCTTGACCAATCAGTGCAGGCGTCATTATCACCCCGTGTGAATGAGGTAAAAGCCAGCAAGACAAAGACTGTTGGTGAGACACTGTGTTTTACTGCATCCTTATCTCTACAGAACATCAGTGTGAACAGCCTACCTGTGATAAAGTGTCACCTGTGGTTCAGGTAAATCAAGGCCTTCACATGAAGCCACTGTAAATCTTCAATCCAAAGGAGTCAAGGCAGTCTGTTGCAGAGATCACAACTGTACAGCAAATATGAAGCTACCACCGGGGACAGTTAGCTTAGCATAAACACTGGGAAACAGGTAGCCTGGCTCTCAGCACCTGTAAAGATCACTGATTAACATTTTTCAGTCTACATTAAAAAGCCAAACTGTAGCTTTCAGCTGAAACGTTGACCCAGGTATCTTAGCAGAACCACGGCGTGTCAAGGTGTCAGCAGCTGCGTTAAAGTCTCATCAGATTCAGGATTCTCAGGATCTCAGCTCCTGACATTCAAACTGCTGCAGAATCTCCCCACTTCTTAGGAGTCGGTTCTTAGACCTGGTTCATCTAAACAACTTGGACTTACTTGGACTTTATTGGTGCTTTGAAGATTGTGGAAGAGCCTGATTTGTCTGTATGGTAAATGATGACTGATCAAAAGGATCAATCATTTCCTATGAAGTCCGGTCTTGGGTTTTTCTCACTCACCCCCATGTGGCGGCTGCTGGGGTCGGGGTCCAGGTAGTGAGGGTTGATGTTGAAGGGGATGAGGCCGATGGCGGAGAAGGACGGAGGGTAGACGATGGGCATGTCGTTGGTGGTGTTGATGCTGACGGTGGCCACGTTGGTGCCGGCGCTGGAGCCCATGTAGGGGACGCCATCCTGGGGGGGGGGGAGACATAAAGGAGGGAAGGATGATAAGGAAGGAGGTGTCAGTCATTAAGTCATTATTTTGAGTTTCTCCGTTTTGAGACACTGAGTCGTTGTTTTGAGAAAGTTTCTCATCATAATGATTCACAGGATCTTTTTTTTCTAGCTGGAAAACTATTTTTATGCCTCTACACCGGCAGCAGACGGAGCAGGAGCCATATTGTTTTGAGGTTGCCCGTCCGTCCCATTATTCAAGACACAAATGTTTAATATTTTCTATGACTGGATAAACAGGGATGTAATCTGGAACTAGTCTGAGAGGCGGAGGGATACGACCACAAGGTCGAAATACTAGTTCTAACTGTTTCTGTGCTTCAGTTTTTGGCTGATGTTGACACATCTGCGCTCAGCTGATATCGGCCTCACCTCCAGCACTCTCCTCCTGATCTCCGTCACCACCTTGTTGTCATAGAGACTCTTCAGCAGCCGGAAAGTGTTACCTCCTCCTGCGAAACACACACGACCATGATTATATGACGTGACCACGCTGCGGACGAACTGAGAGGACGGGCTGCTGTGAGGAGTGAAGGAAAGGACGCAAGAAAGCAAGGGAGGAGGTAGGAGGAGGGAGGGAAGGAAGGAGGAGTGATAGGAAGTAAGGAAAGGAAGAAGATGAAGAAAAGAAACGGGGCAAAGAAAAGGAAAAAAGTAAAAGGGGAAGCTGCACAGAGCTGCCTTGCCGTACTCTTCCTCACCTATAAAAATGCCTTCAGCCTTCCTCACGGCGTCGACGGGGTCCGAGGCCTCGTGGATGCCGTCCACCTCATAACCTGCAGGGGCCAAACACCTTTCAGTTCAATCAGTCTGTCCTGATAATGTCACACATACACTCACACACACCTACCCAGAGTCTTAAACTTGTCCCTGGCGGTTTTGGTGTAGGCATCTCTGTCGTGGAGAGCATAAGGAACGAACAGCACTCTCTTCACATCCCTGAAATACACAAACCACCAGTCGCCATGTTTGTCAATGTGAAGCTCCGGTTTCATTAGATTAACATTATAATAGTAATGGATAATGATAATGGATGAAATCTTTGTTCCATTCACACTCATATGCCGAGTCTCTCCACACCAATCTGGTATTTTAATGATCCTTTATCATTTAATACAAACGATTAAAACACTAATAATGAACTGCTGCTTGTATGCCGAACTTTACCACATGACTACTGACTTACATTTCACTATCAAACCTATCCAAAGAGAAATGTATGTTTGCTGATGAATATGGAGATTTTAGATTTCTGACCCGAAATCGCTATTTGATTTTTCCACACAGCAGTAACACTGATTCTGTTTTAACACATACAGATGTTTGACTTAAATACTTTTTTTTTTCTTACATTGTCCATGTTCTAATTACACTCCAATGCCAATGAAATCTCTCCACACCAAACCCCATTGTAAAATCTGGCATTTTAATGATAACTTACTATGAACTAAACCTGACATAGCATAATTTAAGTTGTTTTTTTTCAATTAAACATTTATAACATAGCACTACTTGTATGCCGAACTTTACAAGAAAACTAGTGGTACACAGAAGATATTGAGCCTTGATCATAGAGAGGTGAATCTTTGCTAAAGAACGCTGAAATATTTAATTGTTAATTTTTTGAACGGAATTCGCTGTTTGATTTTTCCGCACCTTGACACTGTGACACTGTGACTTACTTCCCGAAGAAGTGTGAGATGTGCTGCTGACAGTGGTCCAGGTAGCCGCTGCCGTGCAGCGTGGAGTTGGACACCAGCAGGAGTCTCCTCTTCATCTCTGGACAGCAGGTGCACACAGACTCAGCTCAGCCCGAGACACAGAGGACAAGCCGCGGAGCTGCGGGGTCACAGTTCAGCTGTGAATCCGCTGACAGCAGCTCTCTGACGGGCAGTAAACACTGATATCACCCCTGAGGGATTCCGCTTTAAAACCCTCACACCAAATCCCAGCTGGACTTTTCTACTTCGAAGTTTCACTTTCACCCAATCAAAGACTTTGCATCAAAAGTAGTTTCATGTTCCACCAGCGGCGACAACAACTTCCGGCCCAAGTCTTTCTTTTTCAGAATAAAAGCATATCTTTTTCTTCTTCTTGATGTTTTTTAAGCTGTTGGCGGTGAATTACCGCCACTAACTGGTCAGAATAAGAATTATCATTTTCAAATGTTTCATTATTCAAAAATTTTCCATTTCAATTATTAAAACTATTAAACATTGAAAATGGAGGAAACAGTCATAACTTCTGAGATAAAATACATAGTAAAATATGAAAAATACCATGAAATTAAAATGATATACATGTTACATATCAATAAGGATAATGAAACAAAAATAGTAAAAGAAAAGTATTTCAAAGGACTGACTATATACATAAGGGTAAACAAAAACAGATATTAAAGGAAAATATTTAAGGCTTCACAAGTTTCTACTGTTTTTATTGCTTTACTTCTTCTTTAGTCCGTGTAGTGAATCAAAACAGCGTCCGACTATTATTTGGAATTGCTGCATGTGTGGTTTCATTTTAGTCCATTTGTATTTTCCATATAAAATAGAGATTAAAAATAAATGTTTATATTTTTACAATCAATATCATTCTTATCAAAAAAAATGTAACGTCTCTTTTTTCTAAATTAATAGTTGAACCAGTCAGCATCTTAAAGAAAAATTATACATCTAACCAAAACTATTTAATAGATATGCTCAGGTTTGTAATTGTAAAAAACAATAGTCTTGAAAGCACCATGTGTACAGGACAAATCAAGTGTATAATTTTAAATGAAACTTTTCTAATTTAGTTAATAACACAATATTTCTTTTTATGGTTCCAAACGTTTTTTCCATTTAAAGTCTCCTTATATGACTGTTATTACATTTTTTTTGTCCGTGAAGCATCTGACAAAGCTTTGCAGACATAAACACATGAAAGTGAGCTGCAGTGATGTCATAAATCTGCGTCCAGGTGTCAAGCTGAGCAACAGGTTTTGACTTACTAACTACTAACTAATCAACCATGACTGAATAATAACATCAGAGGTTTGACTGGAGTTCGTGGGAAACCCATAAAATGTTGCTGCTGGACATCAAACCTGTGAAGTTAAAAATAGAAACACAGTATTGTGTGTGTGTGTGTGTGTGTGTGTGTGTGTGTGTGTGTGTGTGTTCACTGATCCCTCGTATCACTGCTTTCATTATGACCTGACTAACGAGCTGGAATAAGCCTGTTAGTGTTCACCCTCCATTTCAGCTTCACTCTGCTTTGTTATCGCTCGATATAATCACAAGAATAAATACATAAAAAGAAAGTGATGATGATAATAATACAGAGAAAATTATGAACAGTGGAAATAAAAATAAAATCCTCATATCTTGTGTTCCCTTTTACCCTGTGTAACATTCATGTCATAAAAAATGATGTATTAGTTATGATATTTTTTCTCCTTGTCTCATTTTTTTGTTATTAGTTAATTGTTATTATGATTACATATAAATGTCATAATCAATGAGTCTGTTGAAACTGATGAAAACAGTCATAATGATGATACTACTGCTACTACTACTACTAATAATAATAATAATGATAATTACTATATGATGACAGGTCATACATTTACATACTGAGAAAATAAATGTCTTTGAGCAAAATATAAAATAAAAATTATAATCAAATAAATGAATAAAATTAGTGAATGCTCAGACAGACATGGCATTTTATTTATAATTTTAAAAAATTAAATTATTTATTTTTGTTATGTATTTATCAAATTCATCACATAGATATTGTTAGTCTATGTGCATATATATTTTTTACTATGGGCATTTCATATATGTCACACATAATACCCATACATGATGATGCTGATATATGATTTCTATATAGAAATTAAATATATATATATATATATATACATATATATATGTATGTAGTACTGGTATATATATTCATATTGTATGGGTGAAACATGTTCCAATAATCGATGAATGGTTGGTGAATGTTTGACTGCTGATCTGGATCAACAGAAATCCAACACCTCTGGGTTTCACCCTGGGAACCAGCAGAGATCTGCCGCAGAGAGTCAGTGGAAACACGCAGCCAGAGAGGCAGCAGCAGCGGCGGCAGCGGTGGGCGGTGCTAAACCACATCTGGATGAAAAACATCTGGATTTCTCTCTGAGCATACATGACCGACCGACAGACTGACGGACGGACTGACCGAGCGCCCCTGAGTTTCTCCGGCTGACTTTGCCCGCAGATGATGGCTCGGTGCTGGACGTTTTGGACCGGGATCCTAGTCCTCATGACCGCCGGTGAGTGCTGCCTGATCTCCGGACTTTTTTCTCTCTTTTCCTCGGGGCTGTTTGCGGAGGTTTGGAGGGAGGGAGGGAAGGAGGGAGGGATGGAGCGAAGACGTTTGGTTTTAGAGAAAGTTCAGATCCTCTGTTCAAATTAAACAGATTACAGTGTAAAAACAATAGGGACCTTTTCAAGTTATAGTTCTGTTAAAGTAAAAGTTTTCTCAGCTTCATGAAGAATCAGTACTGGAACTACATGAAGCTGATAGTTGGCTACTTGTGTACTTGTACTTCATGAAGGACTGGTACTTGTAATGTAACAGTGTAGTACTGGTTCTGGTAAATTAGTAGAGGCTCAAGTTCTTATTCCAGCATCATGCAAGTGCTGAGTTCACACCAGACGTCACAAGGCAAAGTGACTCCATCATGGTTTGTTGTTTGGTGAGTTCTTCCCACAGCGAGCAAGGTCCAGGTCCAGGTCTTTAACTGAGAGACTGAGCTTCAGTCCAGAGTCCAGATCTGAGCTCACTGTGGTCAGCTCAGATATTGACCTTTGAAAGCTTTGATCAGTGATCAGTAACAGTCAGAGGAACAAAAACACATTTTTTTGTAAATTAACAACAGTAACTGCTAAGTAAACAAAACGAGACACAGAACAATCAAAAAAGGACACAAAGTGACTACAAAGAGACACAAGGTGACTGCAAAGAGACACAAGGTGACTGCAAAGAGACACAAAGTGACCACTAAAAGACACAAAGTGACCACAAAGAGACACAAGGTGACTACAAAGAGACACAAAGTGACCACAAAGAGACACAAGGTGACTGCAAAGAGACACAAATTGACTACAAAGAGACACAAGGTGACTATAAAGAGACAAAGTGAATACAAAGAGACACAAAGTGACTACAATGAGACACAATATGACTACAAAGAGACACAAAGAGACAAAGTGACTACAAAGAGACACAATATGACTACAATGAGACACAATATGACTACAAAGAGACAAGGTGACTACAAAGAGACACAAAGAGACAAAGTGACTAAAAAGACACAAGGTGACTACAAAGAGACTAAATGACCACAAAGAGACACAAAGTGACCACCAAGAGACAAAGTGACTAAAAAGAGACAAAGTGACTACAAAGAGACACAAAGTGACTACAAAGAGACAAAGTGACTGAAAAGACACAAGGTGACCACAAAGAGACAAAGTGACTGAAAAGAAACACTAAGGGACTACAAAACGACCACAAAGACACACAAAATAACAACAAACAGACAGCGTGTCTCTTTCTGTCTGGGTGTGCTCCTGAACAGGAGGAGTAGGGGTTTGGGTTTCAGGTCTAAGCGCTGTCTTGTAGTCCCTCCATGGGTTCAGATCAGGACTCAGGTCGGTCCAGTTCTTCATGGAGCTGCTTTGTGTACGGGGGTGTTGTGGTGAAACAGTGAAGAGACAAACACAAACACACAAACTTTAATGTCTCAAACATCAGTGAGGATCCACCTGTAAATTATTCATCAAGATTCAACAGTATCAGGAAACAGTTTATCCTCTTGTCTGAGGTGAAACAGCAGCTGTGACAAACATGAAGCTTGAAGAGAGGGAAACAGGTGATGATGATGAGGCTGAACCTTCCTCACATTAATACATGAACATTTCACTCATCAGTTACACAGTAAGAAAAAAGCCTGATCCAGTATTTACAAATACACCCAGCCATCCTCCACTGTGGCCACATCTGAGTCCCAGTAGGAACCAGTCAGTTTGACTGGTACCTTAAACCTGCTGTAGCATTAAGATTTGTCTTCTTTGAAACCAATAAGTCCAGAACAAACCAGGACAAACAGACCCAGAAGAAAAGTCCACAGAAGTATGTGTCCACATACCTTTGGCCATAAAATAAACACAAACCATGTAGGTTATTTTCTTTGCTGCAACTGGCAATGTTTCTCCTGAGTGCAATGACATTGCAAGAGCCGGTAACGACACTGATGGAGCTGGTAATGGCACTGATGGTATGACTGGAAATAAGACCCAATGAATTAGACTAAGCAGAAATTGGACCCGACCTGACTCAGGTCTGAGATCATGACCTGTGCAGACCTCTACTCAGTACTGAGCCTCTCTTCATTTCTGGTGTGTTAAGTAGCTGGAGATGCAGCTCTATGGACGACAACAGATATATTATTGAAATATTACTCAGATCATCTGTAAGATCATAAATATACATCTACTTTTCTAATAAACCAAACTAAGAGACAATATGGCCGCCACGGCCAAGACTCAAACACAAGGTAACAGATTGAACAAAAGTCTGGTTACAACTGTAAATGTGTTTAATTCTGTTGAGTGGTAGAAGTAAAGAAAATGTCTGAGGTCAGCCCCCACCGAGGGCTAATGTGTGGGGGTCCAGGGATGGTCGACAGTGGACCAAACCACTGAGGCAGAAGAGGAGAGGGACGCAATCATCCAAAACTTAAAAACATATTATTTTGAATCTATAATTAGCAGCAGTGTGTTTAATGCAAAATTTATTTTTTTTGTATATATTGCTATGTTTAAAGGGATATATTGATGGGGACAATTCTCAGTTTCTCTCAGAAAGTGTGTGTGTGTGGGGGGGGGGGGGTCCAGACCCCCTGTTCCCCCTGTAATCTCTACCCATTGTTGGATGGATTGTCATGAAACTTTGTTCAGATGTTCATGTTCATGTTCCCCTCAGGATGAACCATAATAACTCTATTATTCTCTACTACTACCATGATTTGTGTTCACTTCTAATTAGAAAATGTTCACATGCTAACATGCTAAGCTAAGATGATAAACAAGGTAAACAAAGCCAAGGTCACTTCATATAATTTCAACTTTAATCACAAGCAGCTGGGTGGGAACACATCTGATAAAATGAATTGACCTGCTACAAATATATAATAATATAATATAATAATATAATAATATAACAACAACAGACGCTAATTTAAGCTAACAGGTTTGAATGACGTGTTCTTCCTGTTCTAGTGAAGAGTGATTTTAAAGAGGAATGAGCTGAACTGACAGAGAGGAAAAAGCTTCCTATTATATCACATCTAACAAAGAGCGAGTGTATGTGAAACATCTTATGAATAGCCACACACACACACACACACACACACACACACACACACACACATATACACTGGCGTCTTGCCGTTGTCTTAAGATGTTGGAGAGGAGAGAGACTGGCACTGAAAGAAAGTGTGTGTTTGTGTGTTTGTGCTTCATTTGTGCTAATGAGGACAGAGAGGTGACGTGGAGATGGCCTGATGACTCTGAGGCCTCACACACACACAAACACACACATTCATCATCATTAGTGCAGCTGATGATGTGCTCTGCTGTTAAGACTCAGTCGCTCCAGAACATGGTCCAGCAGAATCCCTGTGTGTGCCTCAGTATCTGGTTGGAGCAGTAGGTGGAGCAGTGACCTGTGACCTGGACTGGAGTGGACTGGACGGACATTCGTTCTCATGACTGTTCATGTCTTCAGTGGATACAGAGTCACTGAGGAGGGACAGGGCTAGCTTAGCTTGGTTGCTAACTTACTGTGTGTGACTCATGTCTCAGTTTAAACTCTGACAGAGGTGAGTTAAATTAAATCCCATGGTGACCAGTTCTGCCAGATCCAGATCCAGATCCACCTAACCTTTGTCACCCACTTGTATAAGATGCATATGATGTAATGAGTCTTTGGGTTTGCCGTAGATTCAGTCAGTTATACTGTGGTCTGCAGCTCACTTTCTTTTTTTCCACCTTTTATTTGTTCACATTTTGGATAATTAAATATGCTGAATCAGCTGCACGTCCTTTTGAATTGATGGATTAATTTCTCCCTTTGTACACCAAAGCTAGAATTACCGGCACACAGTTGTATGACCTCACCACTTTGGCTAGTGTCCGTTTATCCACAGTCATATGAAATATGAACCATTTGTATGAAATTTTGTCATAATTTCTTGGGTTAGGTTTAGAGTTAACCCTAACCTTGAGTTATGGCTAAGAGGTTTTATGTTAGGGCACACTGACCTTGACCTTTGACCTTTGACCACCAATGTCTAGTCAGTTCATCCTTGAGTCCAACTGAACGTTTTTAAACGTTTTATATTTGAAGAAGTTCCCTGAAGGTGTCACCAAGACATCGTGTCAGCAAGAATGGGGACGGATGGAAAACCTGAAAACAAAATGGCGACATCTACTGGCCAGAATGTAAAATAGAAAAATATAAACATTTCAAACTATCAGTACAAGGAAAACCATGATTGTTTCTTTATTCTAATCAGACCTTTATTGTAATTATTGTAAAAAGAATCAACATATGTCCTTGAAAAAATATATTTCAATAAACTTAAAGCATCTATAATAAATTCCCTCTGTTATGCTCTGTCCATCAGTGTTATTAACCTAAAACTATGAGATATCATTTCTCTCAGAGGTCTCATGTCGCAGTCGCTCCAAAATTTAAACCGCCACCAAAAGCAGTTTTTTTTTTTTTTTAATTGAAAATGTTGGGAACAGTTTACTTGTGAACAAACATTATATGTCTTTATTGCTTTTCTATTTGTGCCTGTGCATATGGCTGATATATATTTTTCAATTTCAATGATGAAAGCGGGAAAGAATGATTTATTATTTGAGAATTTACTCTTATGAGCGTGAACAGTCAGGTGGTACAGACGAGGGGCGCGGCTTCACATGTCATCAGTTACATCATGCGCCTAAAATGATACACGCATTGGATCGGTACGCGCTTCACCGGAAATGCGCAGCTGCACTCGACACACACTTTGAAGCCTCGACGACTCACGTGACATCACGGGTGACAGGTGTGTTTACAGGGTCGGAGAAGGGGCTAAACTCCGCGTGTTCATCCGGGAGACATGTTTACATCACCGTTTATCGGAGCTGGAGCTGATCAACACCTGAGACTACTGCAGAGTCACGTGACCCGGGAGTGAACACTGATTGCTCCTGTTCACACTGATGGCAAAAGCCGGATGTTAGCGTGCGTTAGCGTGCGTTAGCAGGTTTGTTTGTCCAGTGTGAAAGGAGAAAAGGATTCTCTGTGAGTTCTGCTCCGATGGACATCAGATAAAACAACTTCCTGTAGCTTCATATTAAACAGTGTCAGTCTGATCATGTGACACTCACAGGAAACATGTTTCCTGACAGGAGCTGTACGAAGCTTCATATGTGCGTGCGTGCGCGCGTGTGTGCGTGTGTGTGTGTGTGTGTGTTTCTCATAGCGAGGGCCTCCTCCTCCGAGCAGCATGGAGTGCTTCGATTTCCCATGAGCCTTTGAGGGTGGAGTGTTGGATACTAACTTGGCTCTGAAAGTAGATCACTTCTGGCTTCAATTTATTCCTGGAGAAACACGCACGCACGCACGCACGCACACTGCTCTAAACAGACTCACTGCCAGCTTCACACAAAAACATACACAACTGTTACACACATGTAGAGACTCTATTGTCTCTCTCTCGCGATCACACACACACAGACACACACACACACACACACTGCTGATTTTAATTACACCGAGCGTTTTGCTTCTCCAGCTCTTTCAGTTTTCTTCCTTTGTCTTCAGCTCTGAGACATCTGGATCAACTCCTGCTGTGTGTGTGTGTGTGTGTGTGTGTGTGACACTTAATGAAATGTTGTGTTTATGTGTATAACCCTGTATGTGTGTGTAAAGTATATATAATCATGTGTTATTGTGTATTTCGATGCTTGTTTATGCAGATATACAACGGATGTTTCTGAGTGTGTGTGTGTGTGTGTGTGTGTGTGTTTGTGTGTTTGTCATCTGGGTATGATCACTGGAGTTGCTGTGATGTGGCCGAGCATCACACACACACTTTATAAAGCTGAACACAAATAGTAAAGTACACAACAACACACACAGTAACAGAGAGCAGGGTTGTGTTGTGTGCTGCAGTACAGTTAGCTGCACGCTAACAGTTTTGGCTAATGAGCTTCAGAGGGACACACCCACTTCCTGCTGCATGGTCATCTCATGTGAGGCTGAACGTGGCAGAGCAGATGTCTTACCCCAGCAGCACGTATACACACACACACACGCACACACACAGACACACACCAACACACACAGACACACACACACATATATAAGAATATTCAGGTATAATTATAGTGGCAGCTAATGGCAGCAGGAAATTATTTGTTTTACACTTTCCTCCTGGCAGGTTGACCACGCCCACTTCAAACTTGGTCAGAAAGTGATTTTTACCTTGATGATGCTTCAGTGTGAAAACTGTGAGTTACCGTTGAAAGGCGTGACTGTGGCGTCATGGCGACTTTCGATGTTTCGCCACAAAAGTTGTTATAACCCAAACATACATTGTCTGATCTGCTCCGAACGTAACGTGTGATGACAGTCTCACACTGATGACATCTACATGGTAATATGACATCATAGCCAGAGCGCTAACTGAAAACAGGAAGTAGCACTTGAGTTACAATCATCATTTGTTTTACATCACGTTTTCATCTGGTTTATACTGATATACAGGAACATCGTGTACGTCTGGTGCGTGTTCTCTAGCGCCACATACTGGACACAAGTGGTAATACAAAACACACAATGCATCATGTCCACAGCCCGAGCAGGAAGTAACATCTTACTCGTAAGGCTGCAGTAACCTGTTCTACAGTTTCTTATCCACCATGTCTGACCTCACCTTCCTCTCTTTCACCCTGCAGGTCTTCCAGGTGTCGTCCAGTCTTTCAGCCACCTGAGCTTCAACCTGTGTAAGTGGTGTGAGGTGTCCAGTCCGGTGTGTAAAGACAGCGTCTGCATGAGTAACTGCACCCTGTCGTCCTTCTGCACCGTCATCGAGGAGATCTGCATCGCCATATGGTGAGTGGACCCTGAAGTTTTGTTACCTTCATGTGGCGGATGTGACTTTCAGTAGGAGCATTCAGACCATGAGGGAGCAAGAGCTGGATCCCATCTGATTTAAAACATGACCAGTGCTCAGACTGGTTTATTCTTGTTTTTATTCCTCAGCGCTGATGACAGTCAGAGCAGGAGCCATTTTGTTTTCAGATTGTCTGCCCGTATCTCAGTAACACCTGGATGGACCTTCTGCAAATTTGGCACAAACATTCACTAGGACTGAAGGAGGAACTGATTAGAATTTGGTGCCTAAAGGTCAAAGGCAAGGTCAGGGTGACCTCGCAAAATGCGGTTCTGGCCTTGTGAATGTGATACGTCGAGAACACAAAAGGTGTTTTGGCGGAGGCGTAGAACCGTGAGGCGGTAATTCTAGTTTCTTTTAGAGAAACAAGACGTAAATAAGAGCCGACATGTTTTGTGCAGCAACTCTGTTGTGTTTGTTTGTGTTGGTGTGGAAGCTGTGGTGCGGTGTAAACAACCAGTCGGCGTCAGTTTTCCATGTGAACCTGAACAACCATTGACCCTCTGATGCGACCCACAGCAGTGTCTCCTGAAATAGCGCCACTAGGCACCCCAAGCGTGTCGGACCTTGGTTGTCAAGGTTACAATAATAAATAAACGGACTGTGGTGAGAGCAGCGTACCTAGCCTCGACGCCATGGTTACTATAGTAACGGTCACGGCTTGGTTAGGTTTAGGAAAGGTTGGTGGTTTGGGTTAAAATAAGTAATTACCTCAACATTAGATGATCTTTGTCGTCATGGTTACAACATAAACAGCTGGTTTCATATGGGAATCGAACACACGGCTCTCCTGTGTCACATTCATCCGTCCACCTCTTCCTCAGGATGTGGACTTTGTCTCTCTTTATACTACGTGACTGACACTTTCCCCTTTGCTCCTGTCATCATTATTACGACCACTAGATGTCGCCTAGCAACAAAACCTAACTATGATGTCACAATAACCTGCTGCTCAGACGACCTTTGATCTTTAGCTGCTGCTCCTTAGTAAAAGCTCTCGTGGCTCCAGATCCTGGTGTGGGGAGAAAGCAGTCTGAGCTTCGGCTGACTGATGTGCACAGACTCCGTCACCTTTACTTCAAGCTCCTTGTTCAAACTGAATCATTTGTAGAGATAATGAGGAAAGTTTTTCATCCTAAAGAGAAACCATTGCCATAGTGACGTCCTCCTGTGTCCCTGAAGTCTTTGTGTTTTGATTCGTCCTCCTGTCTTTGTTTGACTTAGTGATTGAGTGTGTCATCCACTCTGTCCTGGTCTTGTTCTTGTTAAAGACCAAGAAAAAACAACATGTCCTGTCTGTAGCGTGCCATAAAAATGTGGGAGTATTGACATGCACTGGTTTCCCATGAGCCAGTCCACCACAGTACAGCTAAGCTGCTTCAATATGTTGTTGTCAGCATTATGAAACCTCCTGAGGTGGTTTCTCTCGACTCGCCACTGTGTCAGAAACAGACAAACATTTTTCTTCTGGCTTGTTTTTCCCGTCAGAGCTGAAGCGTGATGACCCTCACCCACTCCACCGCCGTCGCCTTCTCCAGGAGCAGAAAGTTTCTGCTGATTCGTGTCTTTTGTTTGGATAATAGTGCTAGGCTGGGACCCCCACCCCCCTTGCTGCACCCCTCTCATTTCCTGTTCACGTCAGCTGGTCCTACCCTCCCAGCTTTCTGCAGGAAACCAGTGATAAGGGAGAAGTGACGGAGAGGAGAGGAGAGGGAGGGAAACAGCCGTTTATTCAGGTCAAAGTTGACAGGGATCGAGCTGCTCAGACTGACTGTGCTGAGAGTTCACTCAACAAGAAGATGTTTGAATCATATTCACAAATCTTCCTCTCCGACCTGCACAACCTTCACCTTAAAGCTCCTCCAGTGTAAAGGTCTGTGTCCATGTGTAGTGTGATTATAGATCAGCTCTAGCTTCTATATTAATACTGTGAAAGTATCAAAGCCTCAGTCCACAGAGAAATTTTCCACTTAAGTTTTCCACTTAAGTATGACATCTAAGGCTTAATTTCTCCTAAGGGAGTTACTTAAGGGTATCTTTAAAGATTTCCTTAGTTAAGGACAAAAAGTTAAGAAATTTGCAGCAATGAGAGAGTTTTTACTGTGGTAAAATTCTACTGTTTCCATGGGGACCATTCATTTGCTGCCATTAGCATTTGTGACACTTCACCACGACGAACTTTGATCACTAAGGTCTTTTGTGCAGTTTAACTGACTTTAAGTGATTCCTGAAGTTTAAGACTAAGATAAGGAGGAAACCTTAAATACTTAAGTGAATATTTTAAGGAGAAGACTCAAGGGTGTTTTTGCAACTGTTTTTATTTGAAGGAAACCTCGCCTCAGACTTGAGGGAAAATCTTAATTTAAGATGTTTTGTACAACTGGCCCCTGAGTTTTGCTTTGTTGTGACTTTGTGATGTCACAACAAAGCAGTCTCCAAGCCCCGCCCACCTGGACCCATCATCCAAACCTTTTGGATTTGGTTTCTCTAAGTGTTTTTACCTGAAATCTGGTATATTTTTATTGGATCAGTCAGAAAACAGTCAGCCAATCAGAAGAGAGGCTCAGAGCCTCTTTTTACCACCAATTTTAACTCTTGTTTTTCTTCTATTTCTATCACTGCTTTTCTTATACTGAATTAGCTTGCTAACTCGCTAGCTCCAGCCTCGTCACTGTAGTGTTGAGCCCGACCTGAAGACCCCCCCCCCCCCCCCCCATACCCTCTTTAAAGTCATGCATGTTGTTTTATGTGTTTGTACTTTCCTCTGCTCCTCAGGAGGAAGACCAACGACACAATGACGGTGCACACGATGTGTCATCATCCCGCTCTGCCACTAGAGGGCGTCGACCCCGGCCTGCTGCTCAACTTCACCTCCAGAGAGTGTCACATGGTCCCACAGCCGGCAGAGGACGGAGCCATGATGGTCTGTGGCTGCCAGGGAGAACACGAATGTAACGACAAACTGATCTTCAACAAGGGAGCCAACGGTGAGGGGGGGGGTGATGGATGGATGAGTCAATAGATGGATGGTTGGATAGATAGATAGATAGATAGATAGATAGATAGATGGCTGAATGGACGGATGAATAGATTACAGTATTTTCTCCCCGTTGCTTCAGGGTTCTTCAAGCTGCAGAGTAAAGACGTGATCCCGGTGGTCGTGGTTAGTTTGGTGCCTCCTCTCCTTGTTGCCATAGTTGCCACCGCCGCCTTCTATTTCTACCGCACACACCGCCCTGACAAACCTGGCCCTCCTGCACGCCCCAACTGGCCCACCAAACGCACCCCAGAGCTCTACCAGGCTTTGGACCTGCCATGTGGAGGCCGGGGGTCGGAGGGCAGAGGAGGAGGAGGAGGTGTGATGGCTCCTGGATCTCAGCTGGAGGAGTCTAATGCCAAGGTGTCATCTCTCAACAATGACATCAGTGACATCACAGATTGGCAAGGCCAATTGGCTGAACCGCTGCCCATCAAACTGGAAGCCCTGGTGGGGAAGGGGCGCTTCGCTGAAGTGTGGAGGGCGCGCCTGCTGCAGGGCGAGAAGGGCGGGGTTAACAGCTATGAAACTGTGGCAGTGAAGGTGTTTCCCGCTGTGGAGTACGCCTCGTGGAGAAATGAATGCTCCATCTTCTCCGACCCCAAACTGGAGCACGACAACGTGGTTCAGTTCCTGGCGGCTGAGGAGAGGGGTCTGCCCGGTCACACTCTCCGGAAGTACTGGCTGGTCTTGGCCTATTACAGCCTCGGCAACCTGCAGGACTTCCTCACAGCAAACATCCTGAGCTGGGAGGAGCTTGTTGTCATGGCAGGCAGCATCGCTAAAGGGTTAGCGCATCTCCACAGTGACACGACACCCGGCGGGATACCAAAGGTAAATCCAGGCGACAGTCTCTGGAAATCTGGGTTTTGCTGACCTTTTTTCAGCACGTCTCTTGATTTTTATTTTACATTTTATTCATTCACTTATATCTCGCCTGTTTCATGGTGAGCTGTGGAGCTTATTGACGGAGCTCATTGCTGGTTGCCTGTGTTGCTGTAGGTGCCAGTCGCCCATCGGGACCTGAAGAGCAGTAACATCGTGGTGAAGAGCAGGAAGGAGTGCGCTCTATGTGACTTTGGTCTGGCCTTGAGATTGGACCTCTCACTCACTGTCGATGACTACGCCAACAGTGGACAGGTAAGCTGCTCAGGTTTAGTTGGTCTGATTCTTCGTGATGTTCAGGTTGTCATTTGATTGGACTCACCTGTATCATCCCGTCCAGGTGGGAACAGCTCGCTACATGGCTCCCGAGGTACTAGAGTCCAGGGTGAACCTGGAGGACCTCGAGGCCTTTAAACAGATGGACGTTTACTCCATGGCTCTGGTCCTCTGGGAAATGGCCTCTCGCTGCCACGCAATCGGAGGTAAGAACTTTTTTGTTGTTTCTGAGCAATATTTTCATGACCACGTTTATAGTGCATGGCGCTCAGGTGTGAGGTTCATTCAGATGAAGCAGCACAAAGCGAGTTGTTGGTATTTGTTTCTCCAACATCAATCTGATCATCACTTCATCAGCAACTGAATACTTGACGTCAACGCACAGCAACAAGAAAATAATGCCTAAAATGAAATAGAACATTTTGATGAATCACTCTCCAGCCAGTAGATATGTTTAAATCGGATTAGGACATAAACTTTTAATTAGATTGAAGCATCAGTCTGAATCTGACTGATTCTTCTAGCTGTGTGAAAGAAAGATTAAATCTCTGCAGCACCTGAAGGCAGCAGGACTCCTGCTGATAAATCTGTTCACTCCGTTTACCTTCATTAAGTCACATTTCAGTGACCCTCTGTGTGAATCTAAACATGGGTGTGTATGTGAACATGTGTGTGTATGTGAACATAATGTGTGTATATGTGAACATAATGTGTGTGTATGTGAACATTTGTGTGTATGTGAACATAATGTGTGTGTATGTGAACATGTGTGTGTGTGTGTGTGTGTGTGTGTGTGTGTGTGTGTGTGTGTGTGTGTGTGTGTGTGTGTGTGTGTGTGTGTGTGTGTGTGTGAACATGTGTGTGTATGTGAACGTGTGTGAACATGTGTGTGTATGTGAACATGTGTGTGTATGTGAACATGTGTGTGTTGTGAACATAATGTGTGTGTATGTGAAAATGTGTGTGTATGTGAACATAATGTGTGTGTATGTGAACATGCGTGTGTATGTGAACATGTGTGTGTATGTGAACATGTGTGTGCATGTGAACATAATGTGTGTGTATGTGAACATGTGTGTGTATGTGAACATGTGTGTGTATGTAAACATAATGTGTGTATATGTGAACATAATGTGTGTGTATGTGAACATAATGTGTGTGTGTGAACATAATGTGTGTGCATGTGAACATAATGTGTGTGTATGTGAACATGTGTGTGTATGTGAACATGTGTGTATGTGAACATGTGTGTGCATGTGAACATAATGTGTGTATATGTGAACATAATGTGTGTGTATGTGCACATAATGTGTGTGCATGTGAACATAATGTGTGTGCATGTGAACATAATGTGTGTGCATGTGTGTGCTGGTGCAGAGGTGGAGAGCTACGAGCCGGCGTTTGGCTCTAAGGTCTGTGAGCAGCCCTGTGTGGACAGTATGAGAGACCTGGTGCTGAGGGACAGAGGACGTCCTGACATCCCCTCAGCCTGGACGCAGCATCAGGTCAGACACAGAAACAGCTGCTTTCTTTCCAAACACACAGAGGAACTGACCCCAAGTCAGAGATTCTTACCTGTAATGCATTTCAGGACGATGTCATCTCTCTCTCCGCTCTGATACCCCCACATGTTTCGTGTTAAGTACATTAAAAAGTTTTACATTAAATCATCAATAAATAAATTGTGTAAAATCTATAAATAAACCAATAAATTATTAAATAATTGAAGAAGTAATTAAAACATCTCATTATTATGGATTGATATTTCATTGTTTTCTAGTTTTTATTTCATGAATTTACTTCTCAGGACAGTGGTATAGTCACCACCCTCTCACTTTTGAGCCAATCACATGCTCCCAATCGATCACCAATTCCCAATTGATTGATCCATTGAAGGGCATTTGTTTCCTCTGGAAATCATGTTGTTGGGGCCCAGACTGGAGATGAGTTAGAGCCTTGTTTGAAGTGAAGCCTCAGGCAAATAAAACTTTGTCATCTGCGTAGAGATTGACACTGAAGTATTGATGAGGAAGAATTATGTTATTTGTGTATAATGTAAATAGTAAAGGTACCAGCACAGACTGCAGTTTATTAATGTGAATATTTATTTCATAATTACTTATTTTTTTGTTTAATATTGATCACTCTGGGGCTCCACTGGACACTGGCTGTTTTAACATCTTGTTGTCTAACTCCGGTCCTCTGTCCTCCAGGGGATGAGCATCTTCTGCTCCACCATCACTGAGTGCTGGGATCACGACCCGGAGGCCAGACTGACGGCTCACTGTGTGGTGGAGCGCTTCAACGCCCTGCAGCAGGAGCAGGAGCAGGAGCAGGAGCAGGAGCAGGAGCAGGAGCAGGACCAGGACCAGGACCAGGTCCAGGACCAGGACCAAGACCAGGACCAGGAACTGAGACCAGAAGTTGGCAGACCGGAGGACGAAGAAAGAGCAAAGAACTCGGAGAAACCAGACAATGACCAGGTTCACTCCTCCTCCACTGCTGCTTCCTCACCCTCCTCCTCTTCCTCCCCCCAGGTTCCTAAGCCACAGAGAGACGGTACAGAGGTATCCCATGATTCTCCGGTTCACACTGGTACTGGTTGTGACCTGTTACTGTAACTGGCCTGAAGCAGCCGATAGTGACGGGACTGAGAAGTAACTAAAAACTGATTCTGTAGTAATTTACATGAGTCTATAAAAACATGGTGGTGTCATGGTTGTGGTCCGGCTGTAGGGGGGGAATTGTCGGTACTTCCATCACTTCGTTCCAGACTCAAATATCAACAACAACCATCAGATGGATTTCCATAAAACTTTGCACAAACATTCGTTTTCCTCAGAGGATAAATTCTACTGACTTTGTTCATCCTCTGACTTCTCCTCTAGCGCCACCAGCAGGTTTATATTTTAGGTCCAGACTGAAATATCACAACAACTGTTAGATGGATTGTGACTTTTCCTCTAGCGCCATCATCTGGTTAAAAATTCTAATTGCAGAACTGATGACACTCCCATCAGCTAAACTAAGATGGTGAACAGGGTCAACATTGATATTTTAGCATTGTCATTGATTGTAACCTGTTAGCATTCAGCTCAAAGCACAACTTAGTGTAGGTATGGTCGTACAGAGCCGTTAGCATGTCGACTTTTAGTCTGGTTATTTACCAGATTTCTGATTTCTACATCTCAGCAGTTTTGTTGTTTTCCCAGCTTCATGACAATAACCAGAATAAAGGGAAATGCACGTCTCCAGAACATGATGTTTGACGCCAATGATCACATTTCTCAGCAGTGATGATCCTCAACTCTCCAGAGAAACATTTTGAGCAACCAGGTTATGATTCCTTTCTCCTGTAAGATGATTTCTAATGCAGACACCTGATTAACCAGGATATAACAAGGTCTGACTCACCGGATATAGGCTGTGGGTATAAACCTGCAAATTTGCCCCTGTTTCAGGTGGCATTCTCCTCCTGTTCCTCTTCCCCTGCCTGTCACCGTTTTCTAAATCCTCTTCGCTACAGAGAACAGCAACAACCTCAGAGCTTCAGCCTGCACGCTGAAAATGGCCAGTTTTGATGAAGATCGGAATTCTACAATCAGCTCATTGGAATCCGCCATTTTAATGACGTTTTTCGTGTCCCTACGTGCTAACATTCCTACAAAACAAGTTTCCCTCCGACAGTATTTTGCAGCGGCACCAGAAATACAAACAAACCAGTGTTTTTAACCCTATAGCAGAATGCTAATGGGTGCAGACCATTCTCCAGTGCTAACACAGCTCTGTGGAGAGAGGTCTGACTGTGTGAGGCTACCATGCATTTAAACATGTTCTGTCATTACCTGTATAACCTGGTTTCTCTGAGGAACCTGGCTTCTGCATTCAGGCGCAGCGGCGATGCTAACATTCTCAAACTTTGACTCGATGATGGCACTCGAGGAAAAGTCAGAGGGTCAGTGAAGTTATCACAGTTCAGCCTGAGGGGAACATGAACGTCTGAACCACATTTCGTCACCATCATCCAGCAGCTGCTGAGATGTTTCAGTGTGGACCGACCTGCCGCTAACATGAAGAGATAAAGTCTGAAATGACTGAAAAGACTCACAGTACGATGGATGTTCTCTCTTTGGGACGTCCTGGACTCTTCACCTGAAGTCCAGAAAGGACAGAAGTGACTGGTGGACTCAGCTGTGATCTTCTCCTAGTCGTAGCTCTGCTGGTACAGACCAACACTCACACTGTTGTTGTGTGGAAACGTTTCATTTTGTCGGAGCTGGTCTCCATTTTGTTTTGTTGTGACTGTGATTATTGTTACTATAACCTTCCTGTATGAACTGTCTGCCTGTGGACGGTGGTTGTGTCTGATTAAAAAACAAATTACAGTGAAGAATTGGTCTGATTTTCCACTTTCAATCACAAACCTCTGCCAAAGATTTAATTATATATCTGATTATTAATTACAGGCTACAGAATTATGTGTGATGTTTTTATTTCTGAGATGTAAGAAATCTTCCAGTGTCCAGATCATTTGTAAATTCAGCCACTAAAAAGACTTTTCTATCAACATGAAACACAAATACTCAAAGTCACTACAGTCTCCAAATGATGTTGTTTGTTTTGTAATAAAGTTTGTTTTCTGTAATTAATTACTAAGTATGGATTCTGTCTATGAACACATTTCCATCTATTGTTACATATTTTCACTTTTTCCATCATGTTCTTCACATGGTTTCATCGTCTGAGCTTTGACTGGATCTTCTTCTTCTTCAGTGGTTTAATGGCTCATGGTCGACTCATGGTCACAAAGCAGCAGAAGAGGAAACAAGACTGAAGTCAGATTTTACTTTGATGCTTACCTGGAAATTCAGACTCACAGAAGGATGGTTTAAAATAAAAGATCAGAGTCGGAGCAGCCGAATTAGAGATGTCATATTTTTATTACCCATGATGCACCTGAACCTCCCTACAACACCTGGAAACACCTGGTAAGCAGGAAAGCTGTGGAGGTCCCCTCTAATCTCCTGTAAACTGCTGTTTAATTTCCTGTCAGTCAGATTTCAGCACACTGTAAAAAAAAATCGTAAAAGAACAGTCAAATGACTGTCAGCAGCAGCTGCCAAACAAAAACTGTAAAATTACAGTAAAATGTCCTAATTCAAATAGTGTAAAAACAA
>NW_019175381.1:0-120 GCF_002260705.1 Seriola dumerili
AGGAGGAGCACGGGTGCGCTGGCGGCGTCTGCCATATCGCACCTCGTGCCACCCGTCCTCCATGTTGTTGTCTTGAATGTTGTTTGTGTGTAAGTCCTATTTATTTATTTATTTTTTTAA
>NW_019175382.1:0-119 GCF_002260705.1 Seriola dumerili
CAGAGGATGTAATAATAATATATCCCCTTATAGGGACATGTATCTCATATATTATATTTCCATATGGGAAATGAATAATGGTACTACTACTACTACTACTACTACTACTACTAATAATA
>NW_019175383.1:0-128 GCF_002260705.1 Seriola dumerili
TCAGGAGAAAATATGATTTTATAATTAATCTAAAAAAAATTGTTGTTGATAGAACCTACATATTATAATTATTATTATAATATATTTTTTATTATATTATATATTACAAATAATATTATTGCCATCTT
>NW_019175384.1:0-109 GCF_002260705.1 Seriola dumerili
ACCAGCGCCGGCTCGCTCTCGATGGACGATCTGACCGAGAAGAGGGTCGGGGGGAAAAAAAAAAAAAAACCATTTAAGCTCGTCATTTAAACTGATGCTCAGCGGCGAA
>NW_019175385.1:0-173 GCF_002260705.1 Seriola dumerili
TAATTAGCATCTTGTTAGCATGATCCTGCAGAAAAATTAAATTTTTTTTTTTTTAGATAGTCCTTCAGCTGTCATTTATTTCTCTCTCTTTTCTTTAATCACCGATACAAAAGTGTGAAACTTTCACTACACCTAAATGGTCTCTGATGGACAAAAATATACTTTTTGTAACT
>NW_019175387.1:0-213 GCF_002260705.1 Seriola dumerili
TAAATATGACATTTTGAGGACACACTGCGGACTGACAACCTGCTTGTTGGAACATCCAACAAAAAGTTTCTAGTGCCCAAACACCATCATCTTCCCTTCATATGGGGCGGCACTAATGTCAGTCATAAACTTTTGTATTTTGTAATCTTCGTACCTTTCCTCCCAAGTCAGAGGTCTGATGGTTGTGAGGGTCCTGGGATGGTGTCAGATTCA
>NW_019175388.1:0-100 GCF_002260705.1 Seriola dumerili
CCTTGCTGTACCATGGTGTTTTTATGACTTTTTATGCCTCACTGTACTATCACCTGCTCAACGCCAGCCATATACCTCCACGCTCCTAGTGCAACAACCC
>NW_019175389.1:0-121 GCF_002260705.1 Seriola dumerili
TGTGTGTGTGTGTGTGTGTGTCTACATTGGAAGCTCACAATAAAAAGTAATGGAGGCAGAAATGTAACGATTAAGGTTTTAGAACAATCATGATATTGTAGAATTTAAAGAGTTTTTTTTG
>NW_019175390.1:0-149 GCF_002260705.1 Seriola dumerili
TCTGTTCTCTGGTGAGTACATGATGACTGAGATTTATTTATTTTTTAGCCATTATTTGTTGCATTGTTTCTTTCCCCACCAAAAAATTCAAAGAACGTGTGAAATTCAATCCAACAATCAATCAGACTTTATTTGTACAGCACTTTTCA
>NW_019175391.1:0-163 GCF_002260705.1 Seriola dumerili
GACGCGCTACCGTTGCGCCACGAGGTCCTGTACTGAGCATGCGGTCATCCTCCTCCTCATCGGACAGGAAGTTCATGTCCGGCAACAGATCTTAATGGTGACCCGACAAAAGGCAGCGCTGTGAAAATGTTGTGCAGTGAAAGCCACAACTGGAAGTAGTTTC
>NW_019175392.1:0-151 GCF_002260705.1 Seriola dumerili
TTCTAACAGATCATCTAAACCAGAGAGTGAAGATATGTGTGGAAAGTTGGGGTCATGACGCTGAAGAAAGTGGCGGACTTGGAAATACCTAAATAAGCTAGACCGAAGGAGTCCGAATTTGTGTGATAAGTCATCAAAGCTTGCAAAAATA
>NW_019175393.1:0-190 GCF_002260705.1 Seriola dumerili
ACGACATCCTGGTATACTCCCCCGATGAGGAAACTCACAAGGGCCATGTTCGGAAGGCGCTACAACGGTTGCTTGACAACCAGTTGTATGTCAAGGCGGAAAAGTGTGAGTTCCACAAGCCCTCGGTGTCTTTCCTGGGGGTTTGTGCTTGCTGAGGGGGAGTTCCAGATGGACCCTGCCAAAGTTTCTG
>NW_019175394.1:0-122 GCF_002260705.1 Seriola dumerili
AGCCAGCCAACATTCAAGGGAAGGACATTGAGGTGGTGCACCCTTGTAAATACCTAGGTGTGCAACTGGACAGTGAACTCGATTGGTCCCTGAACACAGATGCCATGTACCTGAAGGGGCAG
>NW_019175395.1:0-665 GCF_002260705.1 Seriola dumerili
TGTGTGTGTGTGTGTGTGTGTGTGTCTACCAGATACCACATGCTGCAAAACACAAGGATGAAAGTAAACACAAACCTGATCTTAGAGGAGGGTACATTCAGGTCTGTATTTGCTAATAATTACTTAATTAATTTCACATTTAGTGTGCAACCCTGTCAACTGGAAATTATGTTTATATACAGCACTACTAAAAATTACTAAATTAATTTCCCAGTTACGCTGTGGTGGTTAACTTCATCACTCCCTGGGTTATGTTCAGACAGTTTTTTCATATGAATGAATGGCCTGTGGTTCGAGTTTAAATAACGACACTTCTGTAGCTTAAACCTAAGATCATTGAGGGTAAAGCCCTCATTTACAATTATGTCGAGTAGATAAAAATACCAGTTAAAAAAAGAACAGTTCAGTATGAACTCTAGGGACATGGAGCATTAGCCAGTCATTAGTCCTGGTGTGATGGGGTCCAGCGGACCAAACTAACATGGAAGTTAGATATGACTGCAGTTTTTCAAGAAGGGCTTGGTAAATACATAAATACAAATCACGCCTCTCAGAGAGAGAGGACCATCCAATCTTTTCATTCAAGATGCAATGATGAATATTATAGGCATCAGCAGTAATGAACGTGGGAGCAGAGTGGTAGACAGCATCAAGGGGTTTCAGAG
>NW_019175396.1:0-107 GCF_002260705.1 Seriola dumerili
TTTTCATGGTCCTGATTGCTCTGATTAGTTACAACAATGAAGATGTACAATATCATGATCAATTAGTCTTAATTTGTCTTTGTAAATTCAATTCAATTCAGTTTTAT
>NW_019175397.1:0-101 GCF_002260705.1 Seriola dumerili
ACGACATTTGATGCCTTATTTTAGTATGATGTTTTTTTTTACTTTTTTATGCCTTACGATACTATGACGTCTTTAGGACTTTTTTATGCCTTATTATACTA
>NW_019175398.1:0-112 GCF_002260705.1 Seriola dumerili
AGACCGGAACTGTCTCATTTCACACCATTGGCGCTGCCTCTAGTGCGGCATCTTCTCTATAGAGGATCTTTGATCTGCACGGCCGCCTACACCGGCTACCTGACCGCAGCAG
>NW_019175399.1:0-144 GCF_002260705.1 Seriola dumerili
TACATTCAACAATTAACCACAGAGGTGTCAGATCAGAAATCAAGTGATATGAATGAGATAAGATTCAGGTTTTTATAATTGCAGTTTAAATGTTGCTAATGCTACGTGCAAAGCCTAGTGTTGAGTGGATGGATAGAAACAACT
>NW_019175400.1:0-108 GCF_002260705.1 Seriola dumerili
TGATCTGGTTTGGTTATGAAGCCTGTTTCTATGTCAGTAGTTATATGTCATTTTCTTTTGGTTCTTCAAGTTAAATACTGATCAGAGACTCAACATTGATTGGTTCAG
>NW_019175401.1:0-189 GCF_002260705.1 Seriola dumerili
ACTTTCAAAATTCACTTGAGTGCGTCCGGCCTGTTTCATCTGGGCAACACTTCAGGAGGAAAGTAAGGCAGAGGGAGGACAAGACATCAACACCGAAGACGTCAACGCTCCGTGGTGTCAACGGACCACAAGAAACTAAGTGTGTGGCCATTTTTAATGCAATGGCTCAGATTCGTCTCTCTCTCTCTC
>NW_019175402.1:0-168 GCF_002260705.1 Seriola dumerili
CAGCAAACATAGGAACCATTGAACCAGGGGCAGCTTCACAGTTTTTGCGCTGCTTGTGGAAATGGACACCAGTTCTTCACTGCTGAATGCTGCAGGGGTTGAATATGGAAAAAAGCTTATGGGCACATGACTCCAGGAAGCCTAGGTAGTGTCCAAATGGCACCAGGT
>NW_019175403.1:0-119 GCF_002260705.1 Seriola dumerili
TTACCATACAACACAGACACCAGACCTCTGTCAACTGGACCCATGGTCAGACATTCATCTATCCATGTACTCTGAGGGGTTTGTGACGATTTTGGGTCCGTGTGTAGCTTGGAGTGAGA
>NW_019175404.1:0-392 GCF_002260705.1 Seriola dumerili
CGTAATCAGCAGTGGCCTTTGAACTCCCCTTCCAGGACCCGGCGCCGTTTACGGGCTCCACGAGGAAGAACCGACACACGGACGAGGAACCGCGGCGCGCAGGTGCTTCCCGGGAAGTCGGAGACGGTTCCGGCCGAGTCGGGCTCTAACCGGAGCGTGGACCCCGGGTACGAGACACGCTACACACACAGAGCCCTGAGTGCGGTAAAGGTTTGCAGAATGTTTGTTAGTAGAAATACACATGTGGTAGAAAGTCATTGATGCTTTAGCTAAGAGGAATCAGCTGGTGGCAAAGAGCTCAGCTTGTAGTTTGTGCATCTTTCTCTGACAGACATCCGACCGGTTGTTCACGACTGGCGCATGTTTCATGGGCACCACCCATCTTCTCCTGT
>NW_019175405.1:0-106 GCF_002260705.1 Seriola dumerili
ATAAATGTGTTTTCTAAAAATCAAATCTCTCTCTCTCTCGCTCGCTCTCTCTCTCTCCTCTCTCTCTCTCCCTCTCTCTCTCTCCCTCTCTCTCTCTCTCTCTCCC
>NW_019175405.1:261-686 GCF_002260705.1 Seriola dumerili
CTGGCGGTGCCTTCAACCCGGATCACCGTGTCCGGAGTCCCTCCGTTCATCCCGAATGAAGCTCTGGAGAAAGAGCTGAAGCGCTTCGGGAGGTTCGCGAGTGGATTCCGGTCGGTGGGTCTGGGTTGTAAGGATGCCAAACTGAAACATGTTCAGTCTTTGAGGAGACAGGTTTATATGTTCCTCGACTCTCCCGCTCAAACACTGGAGGTGTCTTTCCGGGTGAAGGCTGAGGAAAGCTTTTACCTGGTGTACGCCAGCTCAGGCAGCATGAAGTGCTTCGAGTGTGGAGATGTGGGGCACAAACGGGTCGCATGTCCACACAGACAGCTCTCAGCGGCAGCTGCTGGAGCTGCTGGCGGAGAGGGGAGCGGCAGAGCCGCTCTAACAGTGTGGGGCCGGCCTGCCGTCTCCCCGGCTCCCGG
>NW_019175406.1:0-133 GCF_002260705.1 Seriola dumerili
GGCAGGTCGTGTATCTCTGTTATCAAATCAGATAATTCTTGAGAAGACATGAAACTGTTGTAAGGACATAGTTGACCGGAATATAGGTCTCCCGGACTCTGCATCCCACAGACTGTGTGTAGCCTCATTGTTT
>NW_019175407.1:0-105 GCF_002260705.1 Seriola dumerili
TTATTTTTTACTAAATAAAATAAATAAATATATATATATAAAAAAAAAAAAAATACTCATTGGTACCAGTCTTAGATAAGCGGAGTATACAACAATACATGCTAA
>NW_019175408.1:0-101 GCF_002260705.1 Seriola dumerili
ACAATTTAACTGGATTAATTATCTTTTTGTGTTAACATGTTCCAATCAGATGGGATCACATTACAGACTAATACAACATATAAATAACAACAAACCACAGG
>NW_019175409.1:0-567 GCF_002260705.1 Seriola dumerili
CACATTGCATTCTGCTTTTCTGTGTCACGTCAATTACCTTTCTCTTTCCTGGGGTTTGTGATGGCAGCATATGTTGTCTGCCTTACTTCAGCCATGCTGGCTGCTGCAGACACTGAAACATAAAGGTTTATACTGTGTGTTAAAAGAGACGCACTGAAATGTGGCGATATAAAGTTTGGTGTCAAGAATTTGGGAGATAAAGTGATTTAAAAATGTCCCTCTTTCTTTTTTCCCTCCTGATTCTCTCTCTCAGTTGACATTTTAGTTAATGGGCCTTGTGCAGCAAACTCATCAATTACATCTACAACAGAGTCAAGTGTGCAAAATGTGAAGGCATCTGAAGACTTTCTGAAGCCTCTGTCTACAGTCAAATTGAAAGAAGGTGGTTGATGTTCCTCACCTGTTGGTGGGAAAGAGCAGGACTGGGAGGAAGGAGAGGTTGGGGCACCTGTCCGAAAAGTACATCGAAACAAGATAAGTTCAAAGGTTGATGGCCATCAGGAACATGTACATCATGTTGAACCGAACTGTTTTTGTCACAATTATCACATTCTACAATTTGAAGTG
>NW_019175410.1:0-103 GCF_002260705.1 Seriola dumerili
TGGGAAGTGGAGTACCAAATACTGTAGTTCTTTCTACCATTAAGAATTTAGAGGAATTTGTGGGAGATTTGCAGTCTAACATTCAGGACCAAGTGTTAAACTT
>NW_019175411.1:0-129 GCF_002260705.1 Seriola dumerili
TGACTAGACCTGTGTTAAATGTTTTGTTGAGTTGTGCTATCCCACATGCTTCCCTAAATTTTCAGTCAGTTTTAAGCGACATTTTTACAGCTGAATTTCAGATCTGTTTTCAGCTCTATATTTGAACCA
>NW_019175412.1:0-667 GCF_002260705.1 Seriola dumerili
TTAAAGAATCGTTCTAATCAAGGATCTAGTTCAACTGTGCTGAGAAGTTTTCACATTGGTGAATTGTCATGGCGCCATGCTCATGATTACTTCCTCTTTGCTTAAATAGATAAGAAATATACAATATATTTGATACTGTGAATCACACTGTTCTTCCTAAAGTTAGGCTGTTTCCTAAAACTGAAACATGATCCTTCCCATTTTGTAAAATTAGCTACCCTGCTCATTTGCCATCACAGTACCATGGCTGTCATCTTAGATATGTGATAAGAAAGAGTTTCATTTCTGGAAGTCGGAGCACAGGAGATAATCAGTTATGTGTACGTGCAGTACGTGACGTTTATGATGGTTGTCTAGTTATTTATTAAGCTTTCATGTCTTTTAAGAAGAAAAAATATCTGACATGGTTCTTGGTAAGAAGTACACACAACTACATTACACTAAACAACTACACTAAATGATCAGTGTGATTGATAAGCTATCCAGTTTTCAATTGCTGGTGCATTAAAATGAAAAGATGGATATGTAACTGGTCTTACTGGTGTCACTTCCTGGAAAATAAGTTCAACAATAAGGCAAGGCAAGGTACATGGCAGATTTCATACACAGGCAATTCAAATTCTTTACATAAAAATAGATTAAATAAAAAAAGATGGAGATGTATAAA
>NW_019175413.1:0-155 GCF_002260705.1 Seriola dumerili
GTTACGGACTAAAGGAATATAAACAACGGAGGAATGGACAGAGAATCGGGGTTCAACAAGTCTAAACGGTAGGCAGTCACCACGCTCCCCTGCTACACCATGCTAGTAGATATTAGTAAATCATATTTATGTGCTTGTATTTAGCGCAAAATGAA
>NW_019175414.1:0-1059 GCF_002260705.1 Seriola dumerili
GACAATTTTTATGCCATACTATACTATGATGTTTTTTTTTACAATTTTATGCCATACTATACAATGACATTTGTTGCCATACTATAATATGACGTTTTTTGACAATTTCATGCCATACTATACTATGACATTTGTTGCCAAACAATACTATGACGTTTTTTGCCATTTTTATGCCTTACTGTGCTATGACATTTGTTGCCATACTATAATATGACGTTTTTTGACAATTTCATGCCATAAAATATTATGACGTTTTTTGAGATTTTTTGCCATACTATACTATGACGTTTACTGACAATTTTATGCCTTACTATAATATGACATTTGTTGCCATACTATACTATGAGGTTTTTTGACAATTTCATGCCATAATATATTATGATTTTTTTTTGACATTTTTGGCATACTATACCATGACATTATTTGACAATTTTTATGACATGCTATACTATGACGTTTGTTGCCATACTATACTATGACGTTTATTGACAATTTTTAGCCATACTATACTATGACGTTTTTTGCCATTTTTATGCCTTACTGTAATATGATGTTTTTTGGAGTTTTATGCCTTACTGTACAATGACATTTGTGGCCATACTATAATATGACGTTTTTTGACAATTTCATGCCATAATATATTATGACGTTTTTTGACATTTTTTGGCATACTATACTATGACGTTTTTTGACAATTTCAAACCATAATATATTATGACGTTTTTTGACATTTTTTGGCATACTATATACTATGACGTTTTTTTGAGAATCTTATGCTTTACTATAATATGACATTTTATGCCATACTATACTATGACTTTTGGATCCATACTATAATATGACGTTTATTGACAATTTTTTGCCATACTATACTATAACATTATTTGACAATNACTATAACATTATTTGACAATTTTTATGCCATACTATACTATGACGTTTTTTGACAATTTTGTGCCTTATTATATTATGACGTTTTTTGACAATTTTATGCCATACTATACTATGACATTTGTTGCTATACTATACTGTGACGTTTTTTGCCATTTTTATGCCATA
>NW_019175415.1:0-146 GCF_002260705.1 Seriola dumerili
CCTGGTCCGGATAAAAGAGGGAGACGAATGGAAGACGGCGTTTAATACTCCTCTTGGCCACTTCGAGTATCTGGTGATGCCGTTTGGACTCACGAACGCTCCAGCCGTCTTCCAAGCCCTCATTAATGATGTCCTCCGTGATATGT
>NW_019175416.1:0-139 GCF_002260705.1 Seriola dumerili
TTAGCAAATGGTAGCATGCTAACATGGTAACGTAAGATGGTGAACATGTATAACTGCTAAACATATACATATTAACATTGTCATTGTGAGTATGTTCGTGTTCCGTCATTAGCATTTAGCTCAAAGAACTTCTGTGTTG
>NW_019175417.1:0-144 GCF_002260705.1 Seriola dumerili
AGTTATATGTGTACACACGAAACTACCTCTTTTTTTAGCACTTTAGTACAATTAAAATGTTGTCCTTATAATTCCGCACAGTCTTCTTCCTTGTCAAAACCTGGCTCCTACATTACCCACAATGCAATTTGACCACACACAGTT
>NW_019175418.1:0-232 GCF_002260705.1 Seriola dumerili
TTATTTATTTATTTATTTATTTATTTATCTATTTATTTAAATAAATTTTGATACTTTTATATTTATGTTTATATTTTTCTTTTTTTGTATTTTTCTTTTTTTTATATTTTTGTTCTTTACTTAAATTCTGTTTGTTTGTGTCTTCTGTTTAAATTGAACCAGATTAAAGCATAATGAAAACTGACAATTTGAACTTTGCTCTAATTTAACACACACACACACACACACACAC
>NW_019175419.1:0-477 GCF_002260705.1 Seriola dumerili
ACAAGGTAAGTTATTTCAAAATAAAACAGGAAATAAACATGAGTCCAAACACAGCAGACCGTGACATCATCATGTATTTAGCTGGTCATTTAACACAGAACCAGGCGCAGAGTTTGATCGTTGGTTCTCTGTTTTCTCTGGGAACAAATCGGTGGATTGTGAGTGTGTGTCTGGGTGGTGAACTGCCTGCTGACAGAATAGTACCTTCAGATTGATAATTTCCTGTACACTGGGAAAGGCACCATCACAGTAATTGCCTCAGATCACAGATTATGTAATGCCAAACCTTAAATCCCCTCTGATAATACATTAGCATATAATACACTATTAGGCTGCTCTGCTGTCTGAGCTATAATAATCTACTGTCTAAAATTGTTTTCTTTTAGTGAAGACTATGAGTAATATTCTGTACATACACATATACTACTCTAATGTGCAGCCTATTGGTGTGTGTGTGTGTGTGTGTGTGTGTGTGTG
>NW_019175420.1:0-121 GCF_002260705.1 Seriola dumerili
AAATTTGAAGGCGGATCTCAGTGTTAAGACTTTACTCACCATGTTTAACACATTTGCACAACAGTAAAAGGGGCAAAAAAAAAAAAGAAAGGACAATCGGCCACTCAACACTGTGACTTAA
>NW_019175421.1:0-1385 GCF_002260705.1 Seriola dumerili
AATTGAGGAACTGAGGTTCTGATCTTTCATTCTTTCTCTATCTCTCTCTCTACTATGGTAAGGTATGGTATATACAAAGTGGGGGACTCCGGTTGACATGCGCTGGCCAGTGCATTGCCTTTGGCTCTCTATTCAACCAGGATGCCCAGTGGCATCATGGGGAGAGTCATCGAGATAGTTTTCCTCAACCTAACCCGCCAGTGCCTTCGGACTAGCCGGTTTCCTTAACACATAAGTGTTACCAAAAAACCTACCATTCTCTCTCTTCCTCCTCTCTCTCTCTCTCTCATCCCCTCTGGACGTCTAAACAATTATTCACCTTACAAATCCTTAAATGGAAGACAGCCACGATCTATGACCTTTGACCTTTAAAGATTTCAGGGAGAGTATTATAGATGAAAAGACTGTATGGAAATGGAAGAATTTCAGGATGTTGTTCAATCGCCATTCTTCACCTTACAAACCTGGAAATGGAAGACAACCTCAGTATGTGACCTTTGACCTTTAAAGATGTTGACAAGAATATTACAGAAGATAATGCTGAATGGAACATGGAAAAATTTCATAAGTTTAATCAACTAACATAATTACAAAATTAAAAACTCATTTTGTAACCTACCATTTTACTACTCTTTGGGGGACATCTTCTTCTTCATCATCACCATGACTTGAAATAGAAGACTTCCACGGAACATAACCTTCGATAGTCAACGATCTTGAAACTGTCAAATCATCCACGGCTGCTTTTCTTATGGCCTTTCGGCTATGCTACAAGGTGATTCGACTCTAAACCAAACATTAAAGGTCACCGAAGGACAAGTCTCTCAACTCCATTGAACAAACTCAGATCATAAAATGTCTTCTTCCTTGTCATCTTGACTACTCTTCGTGGGATTTCTTCTTTATCATCATCATCATCATCCTTGAATTGACATGGAGAACAACCACCGGACATAACGCTTTGACCTATTCAAGATCTTGAAACCTTCAAAAGACTCATCAACTTAATTTCTTGAAACTTGTGATCATCATCACCCTTACCATGTTTGGTGAATCAGAAAATAACCCTGGATGGGGACTGCAGACCATTGGATGAACCTGAAGACCCTAGATGTAGACTGAAGATCCTAGATGAGGACTGAAGACCATTAGATGACACCTGAAGACCAAGATGAAAACTGAAGACTACTAGAAAGAAACCTGAGGACCCTAGATGAGAACTGAAGACCATTAGATGAAACCTGGAAACCTTAGATGGGAAATGTAGACCCTTCTTCTTCATCATCATCATCATCATCATTATCTTTACTACTAAATGCCTAAACCTAAGCCTTGGATCTGGACCTAATCCTAACCTTGTCCCTCGAAGTTATACCCAACCTTGT
>NW_019175421.1:1410-9090 GCF_002260705.1 Seriola dumerili
CTACCCCGCCCTAATCTCTAAACCTACCCCCTACCTCACCCCTCCCTACCCTATCCGAACCAGGTTGTATCCCCGCCGCCCTACCCCAACCCAAGGACAGGCAGCGGCCCAAGCTCCACCCTACACACACATTTCACCTAACAGCACCACAACTCTCCCTCCACTCACGTTGATTACCATTTGTCTCCAACCTTCCTCGTGCACCAAAGCACCCACTTACACCGCATCATCAAACAAAACTTCTCCATACCACATCCCAACACCCAGCTGTTTCAAACATAAATCAATCTGCAAGCCTTACAGAAAACATAAGAGGCTCCCAATCATCTCATGCCATACTAAGAGTTCTATCCATCAAGATCCCATTATGGACCCGATCATACCCGCCTTCCATACAGCCACCACTTAAGAACAGTGAAATTATCCCTAATCCACATACGTAATACACATCTTCCACTCTCGGCTCCATCTTCCCATCACCAACCTACCAAATAGAGTCTTATATCACATCACATGCACACTCTGCAATAGAACTACTACATACGGCGAAATCAAAACATTCCACTCGCACGACACCGTTTAGTCACAAAGCACCTCTACTATAAACATTGGGGGAAAGGTCACTTTCCATTCCCCCCTTGTACACTTTCCAGCGTCATCCCCCCATCCCACCTCCATAATTTACCAGTCTTGAAAACAATGACCGCTGGACCATGTGGCAGAGGAAGAATGCGAGAAAGAAAATTGGATCCAGCACGGCTCGAGACGCTCACTGTGCCCGGAGCTTAACCCAATTGAAAAGAAGGAAAACTAACATCCCCCATCCGGTCGGTACTTATTTAGCCCGGTGCCTTGCTTGCGAGCCCTGTTCCCCTGCATTTTCTTGGGCCCATGGGATCCCATATCGCACACAGCGAACTGGTAAGTTAGCAGAACGAGGTTTAAAGCCCTGTCTGCCAACACGAGACTGGGGTTCGAATCCACGGCTCAGGACGGGAATGCACATCATTTTATCTTAGTTAAACAATTTTTAAACACTTAATTGTTGAGAATTTTAGCAATATGGAGCAGGAACCCCCCCCCCCATATATCTTTACTAATGATTTACTAATTTATGGCATGCCTGATTTTTACTAATATTTATTGTAAGACTTCTGTATTCTTACTCCTTTAGCATCTTGTAGTTCTTTTAGCACTTACCCCTCCTGCCCGCTATTTGCTTATTCCTTATGACTAAATTTTTACTAATTTAATGCTCATCCACCTTATAAAGATCTTTAACCATATACTACTATTTATATACCCCTTTTTTAATTAACAAATAATTTTTTATATCATATTTTAATATTTGTTTTTTTTTTTTTTTTTTTTTTTTTTTTCGCATGCTCTCCCCATGGTGATCCGCCATGGTCAATAATGGGTCGGTTCCCAGCCCCCCCAAGAAATTTTTTTTTTTTTTTTTTTTTTTTTTATATTTTTCATTAGTATAATATTTGTTGGTTTTAATTTAATTGCGCTATTTTATGTGATCCTTTTAACAATTCACATTTAACTTTTTATTGTTATTATTGTGGGCCGTTACCCCTTGTATAAATTTACTTGCAGCAGGTCCCTCTCTTCACTCTGCCCGGTGCTCTGCCTGGGAATCGAACCCTGACCCCGGTGGGAAGACCAACCTGCTCTCTCCATTTTTCACGCCACCCAATCCTGGTTGATCAAGGCCAGTGCACACTATTTTACTTTCAAAACCCAATAACCTCAACCCAAACCCTCTAAGCCCCTAACCAGCTCAGTGCCAGGATCTGATCAACAAATCTTCGACCTCCATCCAACCACCTACCACTGGACAACCCTTATAAAAGACAACTACAGAACCACTACCTTCATCACCCCAGGACCACCATCCCTCAATAAAGAAGATCCCCCACATTTCCATCCGGCCCATGCCAACAAATTAAATTTCATCAGATCTGACTCTCGACCTGGAAGTTAACCGCTGTCCGCGCCGTGTGCCGACCCTGGCCAGTCAGTTGTGAGCTACACACCAGACACCTCACATACAAATTGAACTCCAATGCGCTTAATGCTCGACAACCACCCTCCTTCTAACCATGAGCATAATTCCCCTCCAAAAAGCGACAAACCAGAGTCTTAACACACGTTTTTTCTCCCCTTCCAAAAACCACCTCATCACACCCACAGGCTTTAGCCAATCAACCAATCTGACACACACACACACACACACACACTCTGTGTGGAGAGGGGCTAACCTCCCTCCCTCAACAGCTTTAAAGCACACTGAGGAGCCATATATTGTAATCCCCTGAGGAAGCCAGCACAGTCTGCGAAAGTGTCGGGACCCCGCTCTTCTTGCGTAAGAATCCTGAATTTTACTCTGTATTTTTGTTTGATAGAACTATTTATTACACTCTACTTGAGTGGTTTAATTGTTTTAATTGGTGTTTTTTAATCAAGATTATTAAATAAAGTGTTATTTAAGCACTGGTGGAGGGCTCTTCCAGCCCCAAAAAGGCGAAAAAACTCTTTTCATCTGCTTTTTACTGTCCAACCTCAAGTCCATCAGGACCACACGCCGGTAAACTAAACCACATAACCTCACATCTACACGACACCATCCTCAACCACCACCAACACAGGACTGCCAAGCAACCATAGCACCTGTTTCAACCCTCCGGATTAAAGTCACCTTACCCTTACATCACAACCAACCACCCCGGAGATTCACTACACATCGAAGGACCACCCCAACCATCTAGCAAAAGGTAAGTAGCCTCTTCCTAGCCTGCATGTTTAACATTTTTAGAGCAAAGTCATTAAAATACAACTGCGAAGTATAGATCAGTGAAGGAAAGCATGACTGAGGGCACATGTATATATAACCAGTTCCGTCTACACCACCGGAAGCACACTACGACACAGCATACACCCAGAATCGCACTAAAAATGCGACACCCAGAGCCCAGCTGGTATGAAATTTAGTGGTTCAATCTATATCTAAGACATTACCCGAGCAGCAAATAGATTATCTTGAACAACAGACCACTTTCAACCCTCCAACCCAACACTCAAATCACCCACCAGTATTCTCAGAAACACCAGGAACAGGCCAGCAAACGTACTGTTCAATAACTCATTCACCTGCAAGGTGTTCAACCCAGCAAAGACAGAATTTCAGCATGGACAACTAAAACTGCACTTACAGACTAGGGAACCCAATCTCCCTACACCAAACCTCGAAATAGTTTCATCAAGAGACACCAAGTTACCCGGCTCTTACAGATAATTCAAATCAAGCCATCCACACCTCACCAGCAGAATAACAAGAAAAAAGAAAGATACATAACAACACAAACCACATTATGGAAAAAGCACAATACAAACTATTGCGAATAATCTCACACAAACAATTACCCATGACTTACTAAATAAGTCAAACGCATACAGAGAGAACATTGAACTCCCTTTTTTTATCCACCATAAAAATACAACCCCATTAGAACACCCTACAATAGAAACCCACCGGCTGCGGCACAGAAAGATTTATGGCAACAGGACTATCCACGGTTTAAAGCCCGCATTCAATTACAAGAACTCCTTAATACAAATCCACAACACACATACACTACGCCCCACAAACCAAGAACCACCTAGCAGCAGCTATGACTACATTATAACCAATACTAACCTCAACATATCCAGTACAAGAACACACATATCACCCTCCGTTGCCACAAACCAACACATGCAGCCCCAAAAATACAATTCTGTCCCAATTTATCTAGGCCCACCGTCAGAGGTTATCAATTACAACCTCAAATCGAGGAAAAATAAAACTGGAATCCCATTCCCCACGACCACACAACGACCCGCGCCCTAAGAAGCAGAACCCATTCGATATGTCCATCACAAGCCTGGACCACCAGACATAACAGCCGCCCAACAGACTACCACTAAACCCCAAGATTCCACTCTTCTCTCCAACATCACCTACCTATCTGACACAGAAATCTTACCCTCAAACCACGTTCCACTTTCAACGGCCCAGACCCGAATGAGCACCAATTTCAACGAATCTCCCCACCTCCACACTACAAAGGTAAACAGATACCTGATATACGCGAGACAACAATAAAACAACATGCGTCACAACGTGATATATTACCACGCAATCACAGAACCCAACTACCAGTGAACACACCCCAACATGAAGACAGGACCCCGCAAAGTCTACACCTGGGCAGACCAACCATAATTAACACGTATCTCTAGAGAGAAGAGAAGAAAGAAAACTAAGAACCAAATAGCCACTCAACACTACTGCGAAACCAAATCGGCCAAATGGCACTACACTCTCTCCCTTGCGAAATCCAAAAACCTCACCCTCCCTCACGTCAACCCCCACAGGGCCAGCAAGTTCTTAACTTAAAGCCCATCAAACTATAACATTCAAGGACGAGCAATCAAAGCCAAGTCCCACCGGTTGTGGTACCGCGCCCCGAACAACCAACACAAAACCGCAGAGAAATACAAACTCGTCCACCAACTCTATTACACCATTAACCATTGTATTCGGATATCATAACACTCACGTGAACAATAAACCATTCTATAACCTATATCTCTGTCCCAATACTATTATTGATTGCAAAGGACACCGACACACACCATCACGGAAGTGAGAATTCATAACAGACAATTACAAGATAAGAGCTACCAAATGCTAGACAAAAACCTTCCTTTATTCCGTGTAATAGAAGTAGAAGTCTGGCTAAAATCATAAGATGAATTTATACCGGCACGTGTAAAAAGGTGTATAATCCTACTACAACCTCAATATGCATACAACCACTCTAAGCCCTTGCTCCTTACAAACTCTGCCGAGGGTTTGACCACTGTTCCGACTATGGGCAAACCCCCGAGTGCTATTTCCGCAACCATCCCCACACCACCCACAATCACCTCCCAAGAAATCCTCCTATCAGGACCACCACCTTCCATCGTATCCCAACACTATAGCCTCACCTCCAATGCATCTTGAGCATCTCTTACCTCGCCTCCAATGCCGAGATCCCCCCGATGTCTCACCTCTGTGTGCGGCCACCCAACCAATGCCTACCATCCGATCCCTATCACCTCTCCCTACTCTCCCCTCTCCATCACCTCTCCCCCAACCCCATCAACACACCTCCTGACCCGCGAAATGGACCTGGAACATCTCAGATTTCATGCCCAAGAAAGAATCCCACCCAACACCAGACCGACCATAAACTCCACACAAACCTGCAGAAATAACCCAGCCTTGCCCTTCCCCCACCCCTCCACGGCAAGAATCCCAAAAGAACCCCCAATCATACGCATCTCATCTTGACTCGCCCTCACAACTTCACACATAAACATCCTCAGGACAGTAACTTTTTTCCAGAACCCACTTACCAGTATGCACGCCCCAGCCGGAAATCCAGACTGGCTTTTTCAGGCCTCGAAAGCCAACCAGTCGCTGGGTTTCTGAGACCTTCCTCTAATATGCGTAAGAGATCGGCTATCCCACACCAATAACCAACCCAACAAGTAACCAATTGGGGTAACAGAGACTACCCTGAAAAGCTCATACAACCTTTGTAAGCACAAGGTTTCCCTTAGGAGGTATGTGAGAAATGCCATTCCCAACCCCTGATGTCAAGATAGTGGTCTTTTCTCGGGTTATTCAACAAAGACCAGGACCCCAGAGAACACACCAAACAACATTCTAAGAACCCTCTTCCGCAGGCCAAGGTTGACCTTCCCCAACGCACGGACACTACACTTATCCAGTGTATTAAACTATCACTCCCAAAAGACGTACACACATCCGCGAGAAAAGGTAATCTCAGAACATCATCAAGACAAATTCAATGACCACCCACGTCGACTCCATTCTCTAACGAAATTCCACCACGAAGCACATTCACTACAGTAAAAAGATAATATCGCACATGTGGACACAACACCAACAGACCACTAAACTATGTAAGGTAGTATACTAAGAATGCAACAAGAACTAAAATTATACAAGTAAAACCATATAAAGAGCCTAACCCAGACACTCACACACACACACAGGACCTGGGGTGGAACTCCCCTTCTAACATTCTTAACCTGTCTACCCTTTTCACCCCGTCCCCCTCACAACTATCCCTTTTGGAGAGAGGACTCTCTTTCATTCCACGCCCCACCAAACTAGACCGGGAGGAACTTCAGAGGGACCTTCACAAACTCCATAGACGACTCAAACTCATAGACTACTTCCACTTCCAACCTGACAGACAACTATTACCTTTCACTCACCCATCTCACTGGGAACCCCACTCTGACAGTTTACATCCCCTGACCCACCAACTCATCAACCGAAATAAAAGGGCCCTTCAGCGTTTCCGGACCCCGGCAGATGTCTCAGACAACCTGTCGGGGCCGGAACGCAGGGCCCTGACCGACTTGATCCAAAATCCAAATATCATAATAAAACCTGCAGACAAAGGCTCAAAAATAGTAATCATGGACAGACAACAGTATTTGACCGAAGCAAACAGACAACTGACGGACACTACATATTACAGACCCCTCAACGACACAATCCAGTCCCAAACCCAGACTTCACTCAGAAACATTGTTCAGACCTTATACAATAAAAAATACATCAAAGCAAAACAAAAAGACTACCTGTTTGGACCAGATAACCCACGACCCCGCTACTTCTACCTTCTACCCAAGATCCACAAAGAACCACAGACCTGGACAATTCCCTCTGAAGTCCCTCCCGGCAGACCCATAGTATCAGATTGTAATAGTTCCACCTACCACATTTCCCAGTACATTGACCAGTTTTTAGGCCCCCTTTCCACCTGCCACCCCAGTTACATAAAGGACACTTATCACTTCATAGACACTATCAGATCCATGGCTGTCCCCCCTCAATCACTTCTTTTCACCATTGACATCAATAATCTCTATACCAACATCAACACTCAACTAGGACTACAAACACTTCGCACCATTTTCAATAGAAACCCGGACCCATCACGCCCTGACTCAGAACTCCTGCAACTAATAGAACTCTGCTTGACCAATAATGATTTTCTTTTCAATAACCAATTCTATTTACAGATCCACGGGACAGCCATGGGTCAGAGATTCGCACCCGCCTACGCCAACCTCTACATGAGCGAGTGGGAGCGAGAAGCCCTAGCAAAATGTCCCCTACAACCATCCCTCTACCTCAGATTTTTAGACGACATCTTCGGTATCTGGCCCCACGAACACTCCAAATTTCCAGAATTCATTTCCATCCTCAATAACCATCACCCCTCCATCACTGTAAAACATACAATAAATACATCACATATCAACTTTCTAGACACCACAGTTTTTTTCGGGCCCTCCAACACTACTCACAAAACATTACAGACAAAGGTTTATTTCAAACCCACAGACACTCACGCACTTCTCCATAAATCCAGCTATCACCCAAAACACACATTTAAAGGTATCATTAAGTCACAAATCATCCGCTTTTTTCGCATCTGCAGTAACACTCAGGATTTTCATACAGCCACCAGCACTCTTTTTCATAGTTTACGCCTCAGAGGCTACTCAAAACGCTTCCTCCGTCAGATTAAAAACTCC